>NC_064851.1:118739349-118906849 GCF_024139225.1 Suncus etruscus
TGTGTGACCCCTGGCAAGTATCATAACTAAAAGTGCAAACACCATAATGAAATATGTGTGACTCCTGGTTACAAAAATAGCAATAACAGAAAGGCAGATGGAAAAGATATAAATGCCAGTTGCCATTAAAAGGATCCTCCAATCTGTTCCTTAAGCAAGATAAAAGTTTATTTCTCTATGCTCAATTGGTAAAACATCTCCATTAGGTCTTGTCTATCCTGTCACATTCAGCCCATGGCCCCTAGCTTGGAGTACAGTGCAAGACCTTTCCCCACCAGGATCACATCTAAAAATGCATTTTTAAAATTTTTGGGTCACACCCTGCTTTGCTCAGGTGTTCCTCCTGGCTCTGCACTCAGAAACCTCCCTGGCTCGGGGACCATGTGGGATGCTGGGATTCAAACCACCGACCTTCTGCATGCAAGACAAACACCCTACCTCCATGCTATCTCTCCGGCCCCCAGGCTCACATTTAATTAGTGAGAAGAGGAGTAAATACTACTTTCATTATATGGAAGAATCTGGAAATTATGTATATAAATATATATTTGCATACATTTTCAGTGCTATGTTCAGCATAGCAAATGGGAGCCTGAGCAGTATCATCTATTTTGTAGATAGCCACTAGATAAGCTAGAGTTTCTCTTATAGAACAGAATTCCAAATTTTTGATAACAGCAGAATCAAACACTATGCCTTCTAGATTTTGGGCAGAGGAGTGCTATTAGTAGGGCAGAGATTCCCAACTAGAGGCAATTTTGCCACCACACCTCCCCCCAGATCCCAGGATACATTTGGCCCAGTGGAGATATCATTGGCCACAACTGGAGGTGTCTACTCCACTCCATCTTGTGCATAGATACAGCCCAATCAATCATGCATAGGAAAATCCCCACAACAAAAAATGTTCCTGATAAAGAGGGATGAGATCCTTTTTATCTACAAAGAACATTTGTATTTTTATACCATCATTGGAGGGCCATATACTATAGGTCAGAGGACTGCCCGTAGCCAACAAAAAGCATGTGAGTCTTTCCCATCCTGTACCAAGGCCAGACAAAGTATTCATGGGCCTTTTATGGTCACAGTCTGCATGCTCCTCAGCCCATCCTATGCTCAAGTACCAGCAGTGCTGATATTGAGAAGCTCTATAATGCTTTATCCCAACTCAAGTAAACACTGACACTTTTCATTTTGTAATTTTGGTCAAAATGTTGGGATGCAGTTAAAGACCATTTATGTGCTGAGATCCTAAGTCTGCGAGTGATAATATTCAGAGGTGGGATTTTGGGAAGCAGGTTGGGGGTTAGGTCATAATGATGGTGTTTTCATGAATTGAATTAGTGTTCTTACAAAGAGACTGAACACAGCTCCCCACCCTGTCTGTCCTGTGAAGACATGGTAGAAAGTCCCTGGGCACAAGCCAGACAGAGAATTCTCCCTCCAACCACTCTGGCACCTTGAGTTTATCTTGTTTATAATATTTTGTTACTGAAGCCCAAATGAACTGGGGCAGTTCCATAACCCTTAACAAAGCATATTTCTTCCTGAAGAGGAAGATTTTCTCCTTTGGGTTTTCAAACGCTATTTAATAATATGTAATATCCCTATAATCCAGAGGAAAGAAGGGAATCTATTCAATTAAAGACAAGTGTAATTTTGTACAATTAATCATAGTCTTCTTAAGGGAAATAAAATAATTTGTTTTTATTTGGAAAGAACCTATAATTATTTGGTGAGAGAGGAAAAACCCGTTCATTAATACATCATGTTTACTTTGAATGTGGTGAAAGGCATTGCAGCATTTGCTGTTCATCTTAGGCAGGGAAAACTGTGTTAAGTCTTGTCACTTCAGGTCCCAATAATCTACTTTGATGACAGATTAAAAATGCAGTTTGGCATTTCAGAACATAAATCTCAAATAATCAGCAGGAGAGAACATCACCAAACTCTCCAGAGAGGCTTCTGAGATGCAATGATGACACGTGTTAATAAACTCGGGATTAGTGAGGGTACTTGTCACTGGTACAGTCAGAGATGCAGGAAAATGTCACGGTTGCTGCGGTGACCACTCAGAAGTTGTGTGCTATAAATCTGGAAAATCAACTTCTGGAAATTTTCTCCCAGGAGGAAGATACACAGCGTGTCAGCAATGCATCACAGAGAGATTTCAGTTGTTCAAACTGTTATTCTGGCATGCTGCATTTTTCCTGTGGACAGAAACAAGCTTGTTCCTTTTTCACTATTTCCCTGCATCAGATTTTCTAGGCTTTCTAGGCCCTTCCTGGAATTTGATAGTCACCTCTTAAAAGCATCCATTTCTGTCAGTCATATTTTTCTTTTGATTTAGATCATGTTGCTTCATAATACTATGTTTTATGAGCACACATTCACACCTTCAGATATGTGTCATCACAGAACACCCTAAACAAAAATGTCAATGCCCCGCACCACACCCAGAAAAATCCTCCACTCTTTATTTGCTCCTCTCTTTCCACTTTCCTTCTGGAACCTCAGTTGTGCAGCTAGAAGTCAAGTGTTTTTGTTTTGTTTTGTTTTGCTTTGTATCTTTATAGTTCACATAGGAATATTTGTCTGGTATTTGTCTTTCTATTCCTAATTTATATTGCTTAACACAGCATAACACTTTTTTTGAGTTTTATCCAGGTTCTCATCTTAGGACTGAATACAACTTTCCCACTGTGTATGGATGCCACATCTTCTTTATCCACTAGTCCATTGTTGGACACTTAGGTTGTTTCTGTTTTTCTTTTTTTGGTCACATTCAGTAGTTCTCAGAATTTCTTCTTAATTCTGTGTTCAGGGATCCCTCTTGGTGAGGCTTAGGGGATTATATATGGTGTTTCTATATATGGTATATATATAACCAGAATTAGCTGTATGCAAAATTGTTTGACTTCACTTGTGAAATTTTTATATGGGAAATGATTACATATAGCATATATCAGTATATAGAACTTTAGCTTTAATATCTGTTAAAGAAGCATGCATATTTAATGTAGTAAAGGAAAATTTACTAATATCCATGTCTGTTTGTGAGATGGAGAAACATGAATTTTGGCATCCAAGACAGATTCAAAATGGAACCCAACTTCAATCCTACTTCATGCTTCCTCACTTACTAGTTACGTATCTGTGAGTGAGAGACTTGAGCCTCATTAAACAGTCTTTTTGTGCATACAGTATGGATTCTGAGTCTGAAATGAGAAGAATTCACATATTCAGACGTAACTCAGTTTATTGCCTTTAATTATGCTTTGTAGTCACTGCATTTGTTTAGCTTTTTGATTTTTTTTTGTTGTTCCTTACACATCGAAAGTTTGTGGCTATGCTGTGTAATGCTGATGGCAAGTCATCACCATTTTTTCC
Source organism: Suncus etruscus (assembly GCF_024139225.1). Lineage (NCBI taxonomy): Eukaryota > Metazoa > Chordata > Mammalia > Eulipotyphla > Soricidae > Suncus > Suncus etruscus. Next base: position 118,742,740 of record NC_064851.1, read on the forward strand.
AACAGTAAGTACTACTTCCTGTTTCTATGTCAATTTAGGTATTGTTTTGTTAATGTTAATGTTAATATACTTAATATACTGCACTATAGTATAAGCATAACTTTTATTTGCACTGGTAAGTAAAGCAAAGCATGTGACCAGCTTCATTGCAGTATTCATGGTACTGTGGTGATTTGGAATCGAGCCTGCAAGTATTTCCAATTATGCTGTTAAAGCCTTAGCACCTGCCAGTGCAAAGACAGAACATTGGGTTTCTAAAACTAGTGCCCAATTGACATCATTAGAATTCTTAAACAGTGATCAATCAACAGATACTACATAGCACCAAATGACTACATAACACAGAGTCAAACTTATACAAGGAAAGCACATCCATTATGTGCAACCACACAGAGTCAAGAAAGAGGGGGTACATGCTAGTTTCAGAACTGAGGGGGTGACTATGGGCATCTTAGCAGAAAATCATCTTGACTTGTGTTCTGGACACAACCATGTCTTAAATGAATGGGTTCATGCTTATTGTTATATATGAAGTCACCTGACTTTTATAAAGACTGGATGCTGGGTTAAACCATTGTCAGTTTCCTCAGAGCTGTAAGAAAAGGGGGCAATAACATTCTCCACTGCAGATATAAAATATTGTCTGTAGAAGCCAAAACTGGGGCAGTATGTCGAGCAATCAAAATATATCCATTATATATATATATATATATATATATATATATATATATATCAAAATATATTCATTATCCCAGCACCCATTCGGTGCTCAGTAAATGTTCATTTTCCTTCAGTGGTGCACTTTGATCTTGCTTGCTTTAGTCCTTAGCATAAAACTTATGCTGTGTGTGTGTGTGTGTGTGTGTGTAAGCTTTTGAGTTTGATCATTGGTAAGAGATCACATCTTCAAAACTATTTTTCAACAGTGATAAAAATTTCCTTGATAGGGGCTGGAGAGATAGCATGGAGGTAAGGCATTTGCCTTGCATGCAGAAGGACAGCGGTTCGAATCCTGACATCTTATATGGTCCCCTGAGCCCTCCAGGAACGATTTCTGAGCATAGACCCAGGAGTAACCCCTGAGAGCGCTGTGGGGTGTGACCTAAAAAATAAACAAACAAAATTTCCTTGATGATTTGGTGTTTGGGAGTGAACATGCTTTAGTCATTGTATCCAGTTCTTAATTCTCTTCCATCCTTCTAACCTTCACTTGATTGATTGATTTTCTTCTGCTTACCCTGGCTCATCCAGTCCTTCAATGGGAATTTTTGAATCTGGCTTCTAATCTCCCTTTCCACTCTAAACCCAGCCAGTCCCCAATTTGGCTGTGCAAATTTCCCTGTGCAAATCTGTTACCTACCTCTCCAATTCCAGGGTGTTTGTCACTCTTTTAACACTTCCTTGTTAGTGGTCTTATCCTCCATCTCTACCTCAGCTCTTTGTTCTCATTTTTGTTTAAAAAATCACTGAGACATTCCTTCTTTCTCAGATTATTTCTAGCCTCTTTGCCTTCTAGCTTGCTTTTTCTTAGAATACTTAGTATGCACTTTGGTTTCCACTATGTCTTTCTGCTTTCTTATCTCTTTTACACAGCTCATATTTCGGGTCCATCACATCAGTCACTCTCCTGCATTGCCGACTTTCCTGATAGTTCCATTTCTTCACACCTGCCTGGGAAAGATCATCATCTCTGGGTGAATCAAATAAACAATTGTTGGACTGCAGAGTGCTTCTGGGGAAATGACACAGTGATCAGCCTCAGAGAGATTTCATTATACACCAACGATCCCAAGAGTCTCTGGTCAGCTCTTATTTCCATTCCTGGTATTAAACTGTTCTATTAAAGATAGTTTTAAAGGGTCCTATTGATTTTGTTCTGAATCTAATACTCCATATTCAGATGCCTGGATACCACAGTCACCTTCTCTCTGGTGACATTATCTCTAGTCTCCCCATCTCCAATACATTTTGACAGTGTATTGAGGGTTATTTTAGAAACATTCTTATTGTCTTTTATGTTCTTTAGAGAAACTTTGAAATGCATCTACAGTGAATCCTTGAAGAATGTCCATAGCTTTGACCTTTCTCATTTTGTTTCACCAGTAGACCCCACCCCACCCTGCCAGGTTTCTAATACTTCAACCCAACAATTAGTTCTTAGAACAGTTTCCCTCTCAAATAATTTTAAAGTCAGGCATAAATATCTCTCTTCTCTACTTTCTCTCTTCTCCACATTTAACTCCCAGTTCATTCTTTTCCATCCACAAAGACTCACTTATAATTTTTCTTCCTGAAAGATCTCTCTGGATTGTTCAGGCTAGACTGGTTTCCTCCCTAACACATTACTAGGACTCTTCCCACCTCCACTTCCCTTGTTTTACATTTGCCATAACTAAAATATTTATTCTATGTCTAACTGCCCACTAAATTAGAAGCTTTATAAGGGAAATGGCCATTGTTTCCCACTGTTTTTCCAGGCCTTAATGCATGAAGGAGCACAATGAATATCTTTTTGTCCATCTGTAAGCTTGTAGCACCAATGAACTATACCAAGGTATTCCATTTGCTGTCCCTAAAAAAAGGATATCTTTTCCACGTGCATATAAAAATATAACAAATGGTCAGGGAGATATTTCAAGGGGCTGAACACATGTTTGCGTACATGAAGATTGACCTGAACACTCTCAGTTAGCCCTGATGGCCCCAGCACTACTGGGACTAAGCATCCACTCTCTGGCCTAGTTGTCTGATAGTGGGTATAACTGGGAACAGGAGTGTCTCCAGGATTTTGCTGAACATAATTTGTCCTTTTCTCAAAAAAAAAAATTAGGTAAAAATAAATAGTTTTTTTTCCTTATACAATGTTCTCATTTTCCCCTCCAATTATCCTTTTGAAGGTCTGAGTTGGGTCCTTGCAAACACCTACATGACTTCCCAAATTAACAAAGATGTACCTATTACATTCTAATAAAACCCCCCAAATAGCTGATCAGAGAAGTTTAGACTAGCCATTCCCCTTTGGATGTGGGCCTGTGTTAAGTTACATTTTGTTTTATTATTATTTTGGTTTGGGGGCAACATTTATACTCAGGGCTTACTTCTATCTTTGTGCTCAGGGATCACTCTTGATAGTTTTTAAGGGACCAGATGTGGTGCCAGGGATCAAATCTGGGTCAGCTGAATGCAATGCAAGTGCCTCTGTGGCATCTTTTTGATCCCAGAATATGCTTTTAAAGCATTCTGTACTTAAAATATGTAGTACATGTTTTCTACTTTGAGGTTATTCTGAGTTCACATAATGAAATTAAATGTATTGCTAGTTTGTAAAGCTTTACAAAAATGGAGCTTAGGGTTTGTTCTACTTCTGTGATGCTCACCTATATTAACATTTCTCGTTTACTGATAAGAAGAGGCTGAAACATCCCTGCAGGGATTCAGTGTCCATCGCACACTGATTAAAGCACGTATCTACTTTGATTTGATTCACTACTTTGTCGATAGCTCTACAACAGTTCCCAGAATTCTACCTGAGTCCAGACTGAGACCACAAGGTCTAGCAAAAAAGAAAAGGGAGAATATGATTGATGCTAACAGGGAAATGCTTTGCGTGGATTGCAGTACTATGCTGAGGACTGGGACTTTAGAAACAGGTCTGAGGATAAATCTTTACAAATAAAGAATTATTTGAATTGAGCCCCCAGGTAGCAAATATATCTGACTTGTTGAATTGAAAGAAAGGAGTGCAAATGAGAAAACAGAAATGTGATCGACTTGTTTTGTACTGGATCCAAAAATAAATGATAGGTATTAGAAAAGAAAACTGGGGCCCAGAGAGGTAGCACAGCGGCGTTTGCTTTGCAAGCAGCCAATCCAGGACCAAAGGTGGTTGGTTCGAATCCCAATGTCCCATATGGTCCCCCGTTCTGCCAGGAGCTATTTCTTTTTTTGTCCCCCAATTCACAATACATACCCGGCAAGGGGCCGGCAAGGTATATATGGGGTGCCTTTACTGTACCTCCTCTTTCTATACAGCCAGTGTAAAGAACACAGCCTGTGGTAAGATTTGGGAGGCCTTATCTTATCTTTTATTTATTTTATTTTTTTTTCTTCAGAGCAAACTAAAGTTGTTTTTTGTTTGTTTGTTTGTTTGTTTTTTTAAAGTAAGAATTCATTTAAAGGGGGCCGGGCGGTGGCGCTGGAGGTAAGGTGCCTGCCTTACCTGCGCTAGCCTAGGAGACGGACCGCGGTTCGATCCCCCGGCGTCCCATATGGTCCCCCAAGCCAGGAGCGACTTCTGAGCGCATAGCCAGGAGTAACCCCTGAGCGTTACCGGGTGTGGCCCAAAAACCAAAAAAAAAAAAAAAAATTCATTTAAAGGACAAAATTGATTAACATAATGAGGTAAACTAATATAACATAATATAGTGACATAACATAACATATAATATAATTGATATAATAATAATACATGTAAGTCAAAGAAAATTTCTGATTAAAAACACAATTTTTTTTTTCATAATGGCTTACATATCTTTCACTGTAGTATTTTGGGTACATATTCACATTGAATCAGGGGAATACCCATCACCTAATATGTCCTCTTCTCAATCAAAAATCAAATATGCTGAAAATAGGCAGAGTCCTGTCTAGAGGCTTCCAACCTCAGTTTGAGAGAGGATGTGAAAAAAGTAATTAAAATACCACAACAATACACACACACAAAAAATATCGAATTAAATAACCTATAAGCACCACAGCAATAAAGACAGGCACCACACAATAATCTCGGTTCTGAAATCAAATCATACTCAAGTGCAAAAAAGAAAGAGAAAGACAAAACAAAATAAAATAAAATAATATTGGAGACATCAACCGTAATCTCCACACCAAAATAAAGACGTCAAAAAAATAGATCATTTATTCTCCTCTTGCTGCTTTCGTGGTATGTGGAAGACTTCTACTTTATCTTGGATGGTAAAATCAGACCTGTTTCTAAAGATCTTGGTGGCTGTGCAGATCAGGGAATGGAGTTTATGAAGTCTTTCTTTGTGGTTCTAGCAGTTATGCTTCTTCAATGTGTTTGCTTTGCAAGCAGCCAATCCAGGACCAAAGGTGGTTGGTTCGAATCCCAATGTCCCATATGGTCCCCCATTCTGCCAGGAACTATTTCTAAGCAGACAGCCAGGAGTAACCCCTGAGCACCGCCGGGTGTGGCCCAAAAACAAAAAAAAGAAAAAAAAAAGAAAAAAAAAAGAAAACTGGCCAAAGGCTGCTTTTTTATTTTTATTTTTTTTGTTCTTTTTTGTTTTTGATTTTTGGGTCACACACTCGGCAGCGCTCAGGGGTTACTCCTGGCTCAGCTCAGAAATTGCTCCTGGCAGGCTCGGGGGACCACATGGGATGCCGGGATTCGAACCTCCGTCCTTCTGCATGTAAGACAAATGCCTTACTTTCATGCTATCTCTCCAGCCCCAAGGCTGCTTTTTTAAACAGAAAAACCAGAAGCATGGTGTCAGATAAAAATCTAAGAACTGATTACTGAACTAGGACTTCAGGGCATAAACCCAGAAATCCAATGGAAAGAAATGCTACTAATTACTGATAATTATAAATTAATTTTAATTATGTTGTTTTACATTAGATCAAGTCCCCTAGGTATGTGAGTTACCTCATCAAGTAGTATCAGAAATCGCCCCTGACAGGCACGGGGACCATATGGGATGCTGGGATTCGAACCATCATCCTTCTGCATGAAAGGGAAATGCCTTTCCTCCATGCTATCTCTCCGGTCCCTATTTTCTCCATTTTTTCCTGAAAAAGAAAATTTAACTTGAAGAGGTTAATAATTAACCTTTAAAAATTTTTTATTTGTCAGGGGCCAATTAGTCTCAGGTGCATTCGGTGGGAAAATAAAAATGGTTAGAATGAGATACCCAAGTCAAAGTCAGTGACAGTAGAATAGAATAATAAAATCAAAAGACCCAAACTACAACAATCTAAACATAAAATGAGCCTGTTATACTGGTAGACTAGGAGGCTAAGCGCAGAGGTATGGGATGCATACTGGGAACTCTGGTGGAAGGAAGTCAACACTAGTGGTGGGAATGGCCCTAATTCACTGTTACTATATGCCTGAAATATAATTATGAAGGATTTGTGTAATTCACAATGGTTTCAATAAAAGGTTTAAAAAAATTGGGGGGCCACACCTGGTAATTACTCTAGGCTCTATACTTAGGAATTACTCCTGTCAGGGCTCAAGGTACCATATTGGGTGCTGGAAATCAAACCTGGATTGAGCATGTTCAAGGAAAGAGTTCTATCTGCTATACTATTTTTCTGGCCCTATTTTTGTTTGTTTGTTTGTTTGTTTTGGTCACACCCTGCGGTGCTCAAGCGTTACTCCAGGCTCTGTGAGCAGAAATCACTCCTGGCAGGCTCGAGGGAACATATGAGATACCTGGAATTGAACCTAGGTTTGTCCCGGGTCATCCGTGTGCAAGGCAAACGCCCTACCTATGTGCTGTCTCTCTGACCCACCGATCCTAATTTGGGAGTACAAAATATGTGGTACAACCAGGATTAAAATCTCAGTATCCTAACTTCAGGTAAACATGTTGATAGTATAGCTAACCTCATATTTATTTATAGCCTTGCTTAAAATAGTAGACCCAAAAGTATTCATATTTTCATTTGTCATCTTCTAAACAAATTCTGTTCAACTGATTTATTCTTCCTCCCCCCTCCTTCCCTCTCTGCCTCTCTGTTTCTGTCTGTCTCTGTCTCTCTGTCTCTCTCTGTCTGTCTCTCTCCTACCCACCCCCAGTGGAAAAGGAAAAGGGTACTTTCTATGATTCTGGTTCAGAATTGCCTATTTTATCCATATTTATTTCAAATTACAGTGGTCTAGGGACTGTCCTAATAAATTAACCAGCTAAATTAGCATGTCTTTTTCTAATTTAAATAAATGGATTCTGGCCCATATTTTTTCCTACTCGTAGGTTATATGGGGACCCATAAATATTTGCTCCTTAATTCCCTAACTTAAGCCAGTTATGAATATCTCTTCCTGGAGGGGAATATTTCTTTACTTTTTATAGAATTTGTGCCTATTTCATTTTTTAACAATTCAGATCTCTCCTGCCAGACATCATCACCTCTGTTTCCATTTCTCTCCCTATTATAGGTTACATGCTGTTCTGGGACCCACTGTCACTTACATAGAAGAAAACATTTACAAGATTTTCCTGGGGCACTGATTTCAGTCACCTGCAAAAAAAAAAAAAAAAATGAGGCAGTCTTCTAGTCTTCTATTAAGAGAACTGTAGGATGAACATCTAGATTTTAAAACAGGTCTTTATTTTTTGCAGACATCACCCAGGAGGATGATAACTATCTGGGGCTCATATGGCACATAGGGATGCCCCCATCTAAGGCACTTCTCCTTTAAGACTGGCTCACAGTCTGAAGACCTAAGACAGGGTTCTTGGGCTTTGGAGGTACTTCATGTGTCTGAACACCTGGTTTGCTCAGTCACCTTCTCCCCTGGCATCATTACACTTTCTCCTTGTGCTAAACACACAGATTCAACTGAGTAAATGTAAAGATCTTATTGGGCTTATTCAGTGGTTCATGAACTGGTCAGCATCTGTCTGGCAGGCAGAAAGGAGCTCCCAGGAGCTGACAAAATGAAAGACCTCTTTAAGCAGAGGGGAGTGGGGAAAGGAAGCTTCTAGCAAAGTGTGGGTTGTTTTAGACAAGGTGACTTTGGGAGTAGGGGTGGGGGTGATGTGGGCACTAAGATAGCAGGGGTCTAATTGGTCAAAATCTTCATATTGCTGAACCAGTGCTAACTGGTTTAAGATTTTTTGCTCTGATAGAAAAAGAAACTAATTAGGTGAGCTTTTAAGTTCCAGTTTAGTAAAATGCCACTTAGCACAAGTGACTCCATTTGGGTGCTGTTATCTCTTCTTTAACATTTGACTGATGGAAAATCTAATCCAATTTTCTGTGTTGAAGGGAGGGAGGGAGAGACAGAGAGAAAGAGACAGAGAGAGAGACAAAAAGAGATTAGCTGCTGCAAATGAAAGGTTCAATGAGGTAAAAACCCAAATGTCCAGCAATACATGAATAGATCAAAAAGTTATGCTAAAAGGTCTGGAAATATTGTGTAGCAGGTAGGGTGCTTGCATTATACACTGTTAACCTTACATAATCCCTGGCAACCCCAGGAGTGATTCTTGAATGCAGAGCCAGGAGCAAGCCCTTAGTGCAACTGGACATGGCCCCCAAATAATTTTGTTATTTTTGTTTAATATACATATAACATTATATATATATTCTGCAACTGTAAGAAAAAAATAAAATCTGACAGTTCATTGTTGGAATGGAGGTGGATAAGGCATAATTTTTAGTAAAATAAGTCAGAGCTGAGATGGAGAGAAAAACAAGATATCAAACAAATGACAAGCTCTTTGTCTTGGATTACAAAACTGAGATTGCCCAGCAGTAGAGAGATTAAGAGGAAAATTAGAAGCAACTTGAGGATAGTAATAGAAGATCTCAGGTACATTAGTGGTGGTGAGGTACAGTTACTATGTACACTAAACCCATATATGTTAATACTTTTGTAATCATGTCACTTAAACTGTTAAAAAATTCTCATGAAACCTGTATGCCTATTTCCAATGAAGTGTATATTGATTGAATAAAGAATTAGAAATTGGGCCTGCAGGAAGAAGAAAGATTTGGAACAGAAGCAAGCAGAGAAGGGGAATCTTGCAGTCTCAGAAACACATAGCTAGAGAAACATGTGCTTATGACACATTGTTGAGGCTACCCAGTCACCATTATCAGTCCTTGTGAAGGTCTTAGTTGTTTAGCTGTTTCCTATGAAGTGACATCATCCACAACAATCTCTGGGTGTTTGGTTTGCTTTGTGGGCCTTTCTTGTAACTGGAAAGTTGTTTTCCTTTGCTTGTTTTGTGACCATATTCAACTATGCTCAGGATCATTTTAACAGTACGTAGGGGACTATATGAGGTCCTGGGGATGAAACCCTGGCTGGCTGCATGCAAAGAAATGCTTATCTGCTGCACTAGCTCTTTGCCCCCCCACCAGAAAATCTCATGTACCTATTTGTTTTTATATTTGTGTACTATTTTCCCTTCCCTGTGTATGGTTGTTACAATGACTGTGAGTCATCATGTTGGATGTTCAAACATTCTTAGTTGTGGGATCCCAAAGATGACATATTTTGTAGTTGCGTTAACTTTGTATGTGAGGACCATGTTCACCATGGGAATCTTGCATGGGGATGGTGCCAGGGATCAAAGTTGAAAGCTCATGTCTTTGTTTTCCTATTTGAATAATTGTTGAGGTAACATAGTTTACAATAATATTAATATTTATGACTTAAAACAGGGGTCCTCAAACTTTTTAAACAGGGGGCCAGTTCACTGTCTCTCAGACCATTGGAGAGTCTGACTATAGTAAAAACAAAACTTATGAACGAATTTTTTTTATAATTATCTTAATTTAAACACCGTGATTACAAATATGATTATAGTTGTATGATTACAGTCATGTAAAGAATACCCCCCTTCACCAGTGCAACATTCCCACCACCAATTTCCCAGACCTCCCTCCTCCCCACCCCCCCACACCTGTACTTGAGACAGGCTTTCTACTTCCCTCATTCATTCACATTGTTATGATAGTTTTCAGTGTAGTCATCTCTCCAACTGCATCATCACTCTATGTGATGAGCTTCATGTCATGAGCTGCACCTACCAGCCCTCATCTCTCTTGTCTCTGAGATACTGTTAAAAATGTCTTTCATTTTTCTTAAAGCCCATAGATGAGTGAAACCATTCTGTGTCTTTCTTTCTCTCTCTGACTTACTTCACTCAGCATAATAGATTCCATGTACATCCATGTATAGGAAAATTTCATGACTTCATCTCTCCTGACAGCTGCATAGTATTCAATTGTGTATATGTACCACAGTTTCTTTAGCCACTCATCTGTTGAAGGGCATCTTGGTTGTTTCCAGAGTCTGGCTATTGTAAATAGCGCTGCAATGAATATAGGTGTAAGGAAGGGATTTTTGTATTGTGTTTTTGTGTTCCTCAGGTATATTCCTAGGAGTGGTATAGCTGGATCGTATGGAAGCTCAATTTCCAGTTTGTGAAGGAATCTCCATATCGCTTTCCATAAAGGTTGTACTAGATGGCATTCCCACCAGCAGTGAAAAAGAGTTCCTTTCTCTCCACATCCCCGCCAGCACTGCTTGTTTTCCTTTTTTGTGATGTGTGCCAATCTCAGTGATGAAGGAATTCTTATGCACACTGCATATATCTTATTTTGCAATGAAGAAACAAAACAGATACAAATGCAATATGTGGTCCGTGGGCCATAGTTTAAGGACCACTGACTTAAAAGAAATATGCTACTGCACCACACCTGCCATCAAAGTATCACTTTGACAAGTCTTTCTCCTTTACCTCTCCCTCTACTACACCAACTCCATAATTTTTTTGTTTGTTTGTTTTTGGGGGTCACACACTTTGCTGCTCATGGGTTTCTCCTGGCAGTGCTCATGGATGGGATGCCAGGGGTTAAAACCTAGGTGGCTACATGCAAGTCAAGTTTTCTTTTTTTTTTTTTTTTCTTTTTTCTTTTTTTTGGATTTTGGGCCACACCCGGCAGTGCTCAGGGGTCACTCCTGGCTGTCTGCTCAGAAACAGATCTTGGCAGGCACGGGGACCATATGGGACACCGGGATTCGAACCAACCACCTTTGGTTCTGGATCGGCTGCTTGCAAGGCAAACGCCGCTGTGCTATCTCTCCGGGCCCCGCAAGTCAAGTTTTCTACACACTAAACTTTAAGTCTGGCCCTATTTCCATAATAACTAACTAAATAATAAACTAAAGCCTTTCCAGATATATTTTCTGAATTCCTCCAGATTAGACAGTGTCATGAAGAAGCTAGGAGGGAAAGAATTATATAGCCAGAAGCGTGGATAGAAATTCCAGTGTAGCCATTTTTGGTTGGGGCACCTTGGACAGCTTAATTTATGTGCTTTTATTTTCTTCTTTATGACTGAGTATACTAATGTTTTCCTACATCATAGTCTGTCATAAGAATTAAACACAGTAAACTGTCCTTGACAATCAGCATTAAAGCCTTATATATAGTTACACATACATGGACCTATATCATAATGTACCACTGTTAATAATATGCTATGCATTTATAGTAAAGCCTGTGCCTGTACAGATATATCTTCCAACACATAGGCACATGCACCCACTTCCTCATAACCAGGTCTAAATTGGCAATAGCACTTTGTCCATATTCATATTATTACATTGTAGTCTGTCATTTCTCTCAATAGTGTGAGTTCCACAATTCAGGTAATTATCTTTTTAATTCTCCTCTCTATAGAGCTTTGTTTTTGGTCCTGGGAATATTCCTGAATTGACAATAGATTGATGTTGTTGGATAGGTGGATGCCAGATGCTACTGCATTGTGAGATTGCCACCCCTTCATCTTCACACTTGGCTCTCTGTTAAATTCTCATCTCCCTAAGTGACTTACCAGTTCACGCTGTGATATTATTTACCACTCAGAGGGAATGAATTTCAAAGTCCTCCTTGAAAATGAGTCTTGGCAAGAGGAGAGGGAAAGTGATTTTAGGAGTCTGGATGTCTGTAAGGGACGGGAGAAGAGAGATTTGTGGTGTTCACACAGTGGGCCTGGAATCATTCTCATGATAGCATTTCTCTTCCCAACCCAACCCCTGAGACCAGGGGAGGCTTGTGATGTTATCTGGGGGTACTTTGCAGATGAGTTGGAGTGGAAGAAAAAGTGAACAGTCATGTTGGGTTAGCTGGTAGGTAAAGCTTCTGGGACAAAACCCCATAGACTTGCTGCTTAAACAACAAAAGTGACTTTTCTCACAGCTGCATTGACTGGATGGCCAAAGTCCATGCAGACATGAGTAGTTTCTGGAGAGACCTCTCTGGCTTGCAGACAGCTGCCTTCTTGTCATATCCTTACATAACCTTTCCTCTATAAGAGAAAGAGAAGGAAAGAGGGAGGGAGAAAGAGAGAGAGCGAGTGAGAGAGAGAGAGAAAGAGAGAGAGAGAAAGAGAGAGAGAGAGAGAGAGACATAGGTGTTTACTCTGCATGCATCCTACCTGAGTTCTATCCCTGCATCCCAAATGATCCTCTGAGCCTGTCAGGAATGATTTATGAGTGCAGAGCCAGGAGTAACCCCTGAGTGCCGGGTGTGGTCCAAAAACAAAAGCAAAACAAAAAATAGAGGAAGAGAGAGAGAGAGGAGAGAGAGTGCTCTGGTTTCTTGTGTTCTTAAAAAGATACCAGTTCTATAACAGTTCTATAAGATTAGGGCTTTCCCTTGCTATGAACTGAATGATTTTAACTACCCCCCAATCTTTTTTGAGGTACTGTAACAATACCACTGATGATATTTTCATGTATACATTGTTCCAACTCCATTCTTCACCAGAATGTCCACTGCTCTCCCCCGTGTCCTGAAACATGTTCCAAATATCCTCTGATGGGAACACTTTACACATGTTTCCATCAGTCCCTTGCCTGAAGTCTGGACTCCATGTTTTCATCTCACTCAAAGTTAGGTTGAAATGCTGACTCTCCCAATGTGATGGGATATTAAGAGGTGGAGCCTCTGAGAGCTGACTAGGCTTTGAGAGCAGAGCTCTTGAGAATTAGATTAGTGGTCCCCGAGAACCCACTGCCTAGGGTCCCATGTGAGTCTACAGTGAGAAGATGATCATTAAAGAACTAGACTTAAATCTGTCAGTGTCTGAATTTTGCCTTTCCTGGCTTCCAGAACTGTAAGAAAGGAATTTCTTGTGGTTTATAAGGTACTTAATTATATTTCATTATAGTAGCTTGTGTAGACTGAGCAAGCTTGATAAATTTCTTTAATCTTACATATCTTTTTAAAGACCCTTTACCAAACACTCATCCTGGGGCAAGAGCATCAACCTATGGTTCTTTTGTTTGTTTGTTTGTTTGTTTGCTTGTTCTTGGGTCACACCCGGCAGCGCTCAAGGGTTACTCCTGGTTCTACGGCTCAGATATCACTCCTGACAGGCTTGGGGGAACCATATGGGATGCCAGGATGTGAACCACCAACCTTCCACATGCAAGGCAAATGCCTTACCTCACTGCTATCTGTCCGGCCCCCAACCCATGATTCTTAAACCAGAAATTACAATTTCACCATAGCCCACAGCGCCAGTTAATCCCAACTAAAGGTCTTTTTTTTTTTAACAGAGAGTAAGGGTGTGTGTGTTTGTGTGTGTGTTTGTGTGTGTGTGGTGTGTTAGTTTTCTACTCTGAGTAATATATCAGAACCCTATGTCTCTATTGCCTATAGGTGAAAAATAAGTGGTGATAGCTAAAATGAGATGCCTACAGTCATCGAGATACAATCTGGAAACTCAGAAGATATTGCATTTTGGGCCCATCTCTAGAAAATCACACTGAAGACTGTTTTCCCAGGCAGACTTAGAAGAGTCCAAATGTTCAGAGGTCAAATGTGTTCAGAGCTGCCTGATGAGGTACCTCAAGGAGGACTGCCCCATGCACAGAGCTGTTCTTTGAGGAGCCAGAGGGCCAGGATGGGAAGAGCTCAGGTAAGTCTGTGAAATATGGCAGGTGAATTGAGAACCTGGTTAGACTTCCCAGTTTGAGGAGAGAAGGCACCAAAGAAACAGAAATGCAAAAGCAATGAGGAGATGATGAATCCAAAGACTGGGGCCAACCACAGAGCAAGCTTTGGGAACACTCAGTTCTCTTCAGTGTGACTTGGCAGCTTGTCTGCTTGGGGGATTTCATCTTAAGTATTCAGAGCTGGCTTTATACCATTAGTAAATTTTTTGGCAGATTAAACATAGGGAGTTTTAGAAAAATTTAGGCATTATGCTCTCCCTGGTCTTGGTGATGTATCCAATCTAAGTGATCTCATGTAGGAGAAATATTAAAGCTATTTTGACTAATAATCTCTTTCAATATTGAAAGTGAATTTTAAATGGACATTTTTATTCTTTGTATATAAACTATGCTATCTCCTAACATACTAATGGATAGTTATCAGGATTTATTATAGTTATTTTATCTATTATTTATTTATTTTAAAAATATTACATCCTTAAACAGAATTTATGACCTTAGGTCCCATACTTAAGCCATGCTTTGAATGATAAACGTGATTTATCCAGGAGAAGTGAGAGTGTTAGAGTCTGAGAAGGCAACATTTGGAAAAATCACAGACATGTGAAAGAACAAGTCATCACAGGTAAACTCCTAAGAGAGCTGAAATGCTTCATTGTGAAGCTTGGTGGGTGAGGGGTAGAGAGAGATTTTTAGGAGAGAATTCTGGGAAAGTAATAGATGAGTTTGCTTTATATAAAGGCTGAGGGGAACTGTTGTAAGGTGTTGGACAAGACTTATATAAGATTAGAGAGATTGTAAGGCACATAGGGCTCTTATCTTGTATGTGGCCAATACAAGTACAAGTACAATCCATGACACCCATTGGGTCCTGCCTCCATATGGCCAGGTGTAATTCCTAGGTTTAGAGCCAGGAGTAACCCCTGAGCATTGTTGGGTGTGGCTTCTACACAAACAAAAATAAAAGTAATAGCTGTATTTGTATTTTGGAAGGAGTCCTAGGATGATACTGTTGAGGGCAGACTGGAAACTGATATTGGAGACAGCAAGTGTTCTAGTAATTCTGAACCCAAGACATGAACAAAAGTTTGGTTATGAAATTTAAAGACGGGAATAGGCCAGAGTGGTATTTAACAAAGAGGATCAGCAGCCCTTTGCTGAGTGGATATGGAGTGTGTGTGAGAGGAGGAATGAAGGTGAAGTTGTTGCATTAAGTGGTTGAGAGTATGATGAAGCTCCATCCTTGGATGTCCTTGGGCAGCACCTTGTGGGGAACATCAATTGTAATTCAGCAAAATAAAAGTGTTCACCTAACATTTTTCTTTTCATTCAAAAATGAAACAAACTTTTATAAATGACATAAAAATGTGACATTCCTTAAATTTAAAATTACCCATTTGGCCAGAATGTCGAGAAAAACCTACAGTGATTTTTTTAATCACATGAGTTTTATTTGGGTATTCACACTGAGCGAGTGTTCTCATCTGTCCTCTGGAAAAAAAAGAGTCGGCTGGCCACACACGCACGGATCTGTGGGCCCACCTCGTTGCTGCAGCCCCTTGGGAGAGAAAGGAAGCTCTCAGCACTGGTTATGGATGCACAGCACAGCTTGTGGTAGGAAGTGGATGCTCAGCAAATATTAAATCAAAACCATGAAGTCACAAATAGCTTTCCCTTTAGATTATAAACTTTGAGTATTATCAATCTTGATGTCTGGTAACATTTACCGTTAACTGCAGTTTCCCACTTCTCTTGTAAAAGAGTGTTCTTTTTAAATTAAAATTTTTAAAAAGCACACACCCACTAGTATTTAGGGGCCACCAGACCTAATACCTAATGGTGCTGGGCAGGGGTAGTGGAATACAGGTATCAAACTTGTTGTGCTAGGGATCAAACATTTTGGGCTTTTTGTTTGCCACTTGAACTACCTCCTTTGACCTTCAGTTAATTTTTTTGCTTTATTTGTTTTAATATATTTTAATTGGGTGTATTTGAGTCACACCAGTAGTGCTCTGTGCTCAGGGAGCACTTTTGGCAGTGTATTTTCTGTTTTTTGGGGCCCGTGACATTCAGGGGTTACTCCTGGCTATGTGCTCAGAAATCGCTCCTGGCTTAGGGGACCATATGGGACACTGGGGGATTGAACCTCGATCTGTCCTAGGGTAGCACAGGCAAGGCAGATGCCTTACCCCTTGCACCACCGCATAGGCCTCGATTCTTGGTAGTGTTTTTATGTAGTGCAAGAGATTGAACCTGGATTGGTTACATGCAAGAAAGTACCTTAAACACTGGACTATCTTTAGCCCACTATTATTTTTTTTAAATAATGCTTTACTTGATTCATAGCTCACATACTTTATACACAAGTCAATGCAAAGTAGATCAAAGAGCTAGAGATTTGATCAGAAACTATAAAGTACATTGAGGAAACTATTAGAAGAATGCTGCAAGATTTGGACCTCAAAGGTGTCTTCAATGATTTGATACTCTAGCAAAAGCTACAAAATCAGCAATTAACAAACCTGACTATATCGGATTATATATTTTACATGGCAAAAGAAACATGGGCTAAAACTAAAAGTAGCTAACTGAATGGGGAAAATATTTGCTTTCAACACTTCAGATGAAGGTTTGATATCAAGATATATGAAGTACTAATAAAAATCAATAGAAATAGATTCCAAAACCCTAAGAGAAAATAAGGAGAGCAAATGAAGAGACAATTTTCAGAGGACAACAAGCAGATCAAATATAGGCACATGGAAAAGTGCTCACCATCACTTATCATTAGGGAAATTCAAACCAAGACATGATGTGATACCATATCACACCAATGAGAGTGGCAAATAATCAAACATAGTAGGAACAATTGGTGTGGTGCTGTGGTAAAAAAAGGAGCTCTCATACACTACTGCTGATGAAAGTAGTGGAACTCTTTCTCTCTCTGTTAAACCTCTGTGAAAAACAGTATGGAGAGTCCTCAGTAACCTTAGAATTGGGCTGGCATATGACTTAACAATTCCATGATTCGGAAGCTACCCAGCGAGTCAGTGAGTGAGTGAGAAATGGCTGCATGTGGGGGTTTCCAGGCAGAGTGCTGATTGCTCTACCTGCAGAGTCTCCACCGGGCTGTGCTTCTTCTGAGGAAACTGAGCACCGGAAGGGAGCCCTGTCCTACCCTTCTCTGTCTTTCCTGAACTCTGGAAGCTCTCCTCAGAGCCCTGGGAAGCGAACCCCAAAGAAACTACATTCGGAAGCTACCCAGCGAGCCAGTGAGTGAGTGAGAAATGGCTGCATGTGGGGGTTTCCAGGCAGAGTGCTGATTGCTCTACCTGCAGAGTCTCCACCGGGCTGTGCTTCTTCTGAGGAACTGAGCACCAGAAGGGAGCCCTGTCCTACCCTTATCTGTCTTTCCTGAACTCTGGAAGCTCTCCTCAGAGCCCTGGGAAGCGAACCCCAAAGAAACTACATTTGGAAGCTACCCAGCGAACCAGAAACTGAGCACATGAAGGGAGCCCTGTCCTACTCTTCTCTGTCTTTCCTGAACTCTGGAAGCTCTCCTCAGAGCCCTGGGAAGCGAACCCCAAAGAAACTACATTCGGGAGCTACCCAGCGAGCCAGTGAGTGAGTGAGAAATGGCTGGATGTGGGGGTTTCCAGGCAGAGTGCTGATTGCTCTACCTGCAGAGTCTCCACCCGGCTGTGCTTCTTCTGAGGAAACTGAGCACCGGAAGGGAGCCCTGTCCTACCCTTCTCTGTCTTTCCTGAACTCTGGAAGCTCTCCTCAGAGCCCTGGGAAGCGAACCCCAAAGAAACTACATTCGGAAGCTACCCAGCGAGCCAGTGACCCTCCTCAGAGTCCTGGGAAGTGAACCCCAAAAATACAGCATTCTGAAGCTGCCCAGCGAGCGAGTGAAAACTACGCCTGACCAGTGGGGCCCGACTGTGAAAAACTGTGAGTGCTGCCTGTGTGTGTCTCTCTGCTATCCTGTTGCGTGAACCTCCTGAGAGTGGGCTGAAAAGAGGCTCCAGAAGGCACTTAGCGCCACTTCGCTACGCAGCCGTGCGCTCTTTCTAAAAAAAGAACACCATCACAAGAAGAAAAAAACCACACTAAGAACTGTGCTGGATCAAAGAAGCAAGAATTTCTCTCCAGACTGTCTTCTCTGCTGCGTGCTTGGGCCTAAGATTTGATCCTGTGTGAGGCTTCATCCACGGAGGACTCCCCTACCTTGGAGGCAAGTCGGCCCATCCAGAAAGGGCGGAGCCAGAGAAGTGTGTTGCCTGCATCATATAACCAATGAATACCACCACAACACGTAGAAAAACCCACAATACAAGTGTGACAATGGGGAAACAACGCAGGCCAGCATCAGACATAGAGAATGAAGATGACAATTCTGATGACCAGTTAACGACCAACCAACTAATCAATCTCTCAGATAAGGACTTTAGAGTAGCAATATGGAATATACTCAAAGAACTCAAAGAAACCATGAATAGAATAGAACAGAACACTAATAAGAATCAAGAAAATATGAAGACAGAAATCACAAAACTCCAAACTGAAATAACATGTCAACTAACAGGCCTGAAAAAATCAGTAAACGAAGTGAATGACAAAATGGATAAGCTCTGGGACAGGGTATCAGAAGCTGAGAATAGACTTGG
Source organism: Suncus etruscus (assembly GCF_024139225.1). NCBI lineage: Eukaryota > Metazoa > Chordata > Mammalia > Eulipotyphla > Soricidae > Suncus > Suncus etruscus. The sequence goes on from NC_064851.1 coordinate 118,761,142, forward strand.
TGCTGTGGAAGATGAGATACATAACAATTCCATACAACAGGAGAGATTGGAAAAAAAAACTCAAAACAAATGAACAGACAATGGAAAAATTAGTCAAAGAATGGGAACAGATGAAAATAGAGGTCTATGATAAGATCAACAGAAACAACTTAAGAATCATTGGAGTCCCAGAGACCCAGGAAGAAAATTTCCAGGAAGAATCAACGGTCAAGAACATCATTAAAGAGAAACTCCCAGAGCTAAAGAATATATGTGATCAAATCCTGCATGCTCGAAGAGTACCAACCAAAAGAGACCCAAGAAAAACCACCCCAAGACACATCCTAGTCACAATGACAAATCCCACAGATAGAGACAGAATTCTGAAAACAGCAAGATCAAAAGGGGAAATTACATTAAAGCAAGCATCCTTGAGATTTACAGCAGACCTGTCACCAGAAACACTAAATGCCAGAAAGCAGTGGTGGGATATTGTGACAAGACTGAATGAAATGAATGCTTCACCTAGAATACTGTACCAAGCAAAACTCACTTTCTGGTTGACGGAAGAATACATGGTTTCACAAACAAAAACAGCTCAGAAACTTTACAGACTCAAAACCAGTCTTAAGAGAAAAACTGAAAGACCTAATCTAAGACAAGACTGACCAAAAGACACACCAAATCTCGATATAAAGATGGCATTAAATCTCAGGACAATTCTTTCTCTCAACGTCAAAGGACTAAATGCACCAGTTAAGAGACACAGAGTGGCTAAATGGATCAAAAAACTCAATCCAACCTTCTGCTGCCTACAAGAAACGCACCTGAATAGTCAGAACAAACATAGACTCAAAATAAAAGGCTGGAGAAAAGTTATCCAAGCAAACAACACCCATAAAAAAGCTGGAGTGGCCATACTAATATCAGATAATGCAAACTTTATACTCAGGAGGGTTGTAAGGGACAAAGATGGACATTTTATATTAATCAAGGGTATGTAGAGCAGGAAGAAATAACTCTCCTAAACATATATGCACCAAATGAGGGGCCAGCAAAATATTTAAAACAACTGTTGCAAATCTGAAAAACAATATCAATAACAACACAATAATTGTGGGGGACCTCAACACGGCTTTGTCAACACTGGATAGGTCAACCAGACTGAAACCCAACAAGAATATACTAGACCTGAGGAGAGAAATGGAAGAAAGAGGCCTAGTGGATATATATAGGACACTCCATCCCCAGAAACCTGGATACACATTCTTCTCCAATGTACATGGGACATTCTCCAGGATAGACTACATGCTGGCACATAAAACATACCTCCATAAGATCAAGAGGATAGAAATTTTGCAGACTACCTTCGCTGACCACAAGGCTCTGAAATTATTTGTGAATTCCAAAGGGACTCAGAAGAAAAACTTTAACACCTGGAAGTTAAACAGCCTCATACTCAATAACCAGTGGGTCTGAGATGAAATCAAGAAGGAAATCAAAAGGTTCCTGGAAACAAATGACAATAAAGACACAAACTATCAGAACTTATGGGACACAGCAAAAGCAGTACTGAGAGGAAAATTTATAGCTTTGCAAGCACACATCAGGAAGAAAGAAGGAGCTTACCTGAGTAGCTTAATGACACAGCTAATAGAACTAGAAAGTACTCAACAAAAGGACCCAAAAATAGGAAGACAGAAGGAAATAACAAAGCTGAGAGCAGAAATCAACGAAGTGGAAACCCAAAAAACAATCCGAAAGATCAACGAAAGCAGAATTTGGTTCTTCGAAAAAATAAACAAGATTGATAGACCACTGGCAAACCTAACAAAGAAAGAGAGAGAGAGAAACTTGATAACTCGTATTAGGAATGAAAAAGGAGAGATCACTACTGATATGACAGAGATTCAAAGGGTAATCAGAAACTACTTTGAAAAACTCTATGCCACTAAAAATGAGAACCTGGAAGAAATGGATAAATTCTTGGACTCTTATAATCTTCCATGGTTGAAAGAAGAGGATGTAGCATATCTAAACACCCCCATCAACATTGATGAAATAAAAATGGTAATCAAAAATCTGCCCAAAAACAAAAGCCCAGGCCCAGATGGATTCACTAATGAATTCTATCAAACTTTCCAAGAGGAACTACTACCAATCCTGGCAAGACTCTTTCATGAAATTGAACAAGTGGAAACACTCCCAAATAGCTTTTATGAAGCCAAAATCACCTTGATACCTAAACCAGACAGAGATGCTACCAAAAAAGAAAATTACAGACCAATATCGCTGATGAATGCAGATGCAAAGATCCTCAACAAAATCCTGGCAAATAGGATTCAATACCTCATTAAGAAGATCATCCACTACAATCAAGTAGGTTTCATCCCAGGAATGCAAGGATGGTTTAACATCCATAAGTCTATCAACATAATACACAACATCAACAACAAGAAAAATAAAAACCACATGATTATATCAATAGATGCAGAGAAAGCATTTGACAAGGTCCAACACCCATTCTTGATCAAAACTCTCAGCAAGATGGGAATGGAAGGAACCTTTCTCAATATAGTTAAGGCCATCTACCACAAGCCAGTGGCAAATATTATCCTCAATGGAGAAAAACTAAAATTCTAAAAAAAAACTAAATTCTGGCACAAGACAAGGCTGTCCTCTCTCACCACTCCTATTCAACATAGCACTGGAAGTACTTGCTATAGCAATTAGGCAAGAAAAGGATATCAAGGGAATCCAGATAGGAAAGGAAGAAGTCAAGCTCTCACTGTTTGCAGATGACATGATGCTCTACTTAGAAAACCCTAAAGACTCTACCAAAAAGCTTCTAGAAACAATAGACTCATATAGCAACGTGGCAGGCTACAAAATTAACACACAAAAATCAATGGCCTTTCTATACACCAATAGTAATAAGGAAGAAATAGACATTAAGAAAACAACCCCATTCACAATTGTGCCACACAAACTCAAATATCTTGGAATCAACTTGACTAAAAATGTGAAAGACCTATACAAAGAAAACTATAAAACTCTGCTCCAAGAAATAAGAGAGGACACGCGGAAATGGAAACACATACCCTGCTCATGGACTGGCAGGATTAACATAATCAAAATGGCAATACTCCCCAAGGCGTTATACAGATTCAACGCTATCCCTCTAAAGATACCTATGACATTCTTCAAAGAGGTAGATCAGGCACTTTTGAAATTTGTTTGGAACAATAAACACCCTAGAATAGCTAAAGCAATCATTGGGAAAAAGAATATGGGAGGAATTACTTTCCCCAACTTTAAACTTTACTACAAAGCAATAGTTATCAAAACAGCATGGTATTGGAATAAGGACAGACCCACAGATCAGTGGAATAGGCTTGAATACTCAGAAAATGTTCCCCAGACATACAATCACCTAATTTTTGATAAAGGAGCAGGAAATCCTAAATGGAGCAAGGAAAGCCTCTTCAACAAGTGGTGTTGGCACAACTGGCTAGCCACTTGCAAAAAATTGAACTTAGACCCCCAGCTAACATCATGTACGAAGGTAAAATCCAAATGGATTAAAGACCTCTATATCCGACCCCAAACCATAAGATATATAGAACAACACATAGGCAAAACTCTCCAGGACATTGAGACTTCAGGCATCTTCAAGGAGGAAACCGCACTCTCCAAGCAAGTGAAAACAGAGATTAACAGATGGGAATATATTAAGTTGAGAAGCTTCTGCACCTCAAAGGAAATAATGCCCAGGATACAAGAGCCACCCAGTGAGCGGGAGAATCTATTCACCCAATACCCATCAGACAAAGGGCTAATCTCCAAAATATACAAGGCACTGACAGAAATTTACAAGAAAAAAACATCTAATCCCATCAAAAAATGGGGAGAAGAAATGAACAGACACTTTGACAAAGAAGAAATACAAATGGCCAAAAGACACATGAAGAAATGCTCCACATCACTAATCATCAGAGAGATGCAAATCAAAACAACAATGAGATACCACCTCACACCACAGAGAATGGCACACATCACAAAGAATGAGAACAAACAGTGCTGGCGGGAATGTGGAGAGAAAAAAACCCTTATCCACTGCTGGTGGGAATGCCGTCTAGTTCAACCTTTATGGAAAGCAATATGGAGATTCCTCCAAAAACTGGAAATCGAGCTCCCATACGATCCAGCTATACCACTCCTAGGAATATACCCTAAGAACACAAAAATACAATACAAATATCCCTTCCTTACACCTATATTCATTGCAGCACTATTTACCATAGCAAGACTCTGGAAACAACCAAGATGCCCTTCAAGAGACGAATGGCTAAAGAAACTGTGGTACATATACACAATGGAATATTATGCAGCTGTCAGGAGGGATGAAGTCATGAAATTTTCCTATACATGGATGTACACAGAATCTATTATGCTGAGTGAAATAAGTCAGAGAGAGAGAGAAAAACGCAGAATGGTCCCACTCATCTATGGGTTTTAAGAAAAATGAAAGACATTCTTGCAATAATAAATTTCAGACACAAAAGAGAAAAGAGCTGGAAGTTCCAGCTCACCTCAGGAAGCTCACCACAAAGAGTGATGAGTTTATTTAGAGAAATAACTACATTTTGAACTGTCCTAATATTGAGAATGTATGAGGGAAATGTAGAGCCTGTTTAGGGTACAGGCGGGGGTTGGGTGGGGAGGAGGGAGATTTGGGACTTGGGTGATGGGAATGTTGCACTGGTGATGGGTGGTGTTCCTTTTATGACTGAAACCCAAACCTTATCATGTATGTAATCAAGGTGTTTAAATAAAAAAAAAAAAAAAAAGAAAACATCAGGGCCGGAGAGATAGCACAGCGGCATTTGCCTTGCACGCAGTCGACCCAGGACCTAAGATGGTTGGTTCAAATCCCGGCATCCCATATGGTCCCCAGTACCTGCCAGGAGCTATTTCTGAGCAGATAGCCAGGGGTAACCCCTGAGCAGTGCCAGGTGTGGCCCAAAAACCAAAAAATAAAAAATAAAAAAATAAAAAAAAAGGAAAAGAAAAAAGAAAAAAAAAAAAACAATTCCACTTTTGAGTAACTACTGCCAGGCCTTAAAAACACTCATTCAAAAGGACGCATGCACACAATTATTTATTGTTGCACTTAGAACAATAGCTAAGATATGGAATCAATCAAGGTCCAATGACACATGAATAGATTCTGAAGATGTGATACATATACACAGTGGAATATTATGCAGCTGCAAGGAATCATAATATTATGCAATTTGCTGCAACCTGATTGGAACTGAAAGTTCCAAGTTGAGTTCCAAGTTGAGTGAAGTAAACCAGAAAAAACCCACAAAGAATGATTTAATTTATCTGTGGTATATGGAATAACTGGATGAGGAAATGTAACGTAGTATAAACAGGGATGCCTACATCACCCCTGACCCCAAAGTTTAGGGATGGGAAGGACAGAGGAGGAAAGAGAAGAAAATAAATTAAGACAGGAAAGGAAGAAGATAAGAAGAGGAAAGAAATGGAGGAACAGGAGTTGGGGCTTCATTCATATTGATGATGTGAATAGTAGTATAGTTCTACATTCAAAGTACAGACTCAACAACACTGAAAAAATGAGATCTAAACCACAACCACCAAACTTTTAATGTGCCTGTCAAGGTGGCAATCAAGGCATGAAGGGGGGATGGCAGAATATGGGATGGCAGATGATGGGAGGTGACAGTGGTATTGGGATTGGTGCTAAAATCTTACATTCCTAAAACTCACCTGTCAATAACTTTGTAAACCATGGTTTTTTAATTCAATACAATTGAAATTAAATTAAATAAAGCTTTATTGAACTATAATTCTTATATGATCATTTATTTCAACTATGCAGTTGAATTTCTATGAATTCTATGAATTTCAATGAATTTCTATTTGCTTTAAAATAATTTTCTCTAAATGTTTGCAATTATATATTTGTATACTAAGACAAAATACTGCAAAGAAGAATACTTAAATATTTGTCCAACAGTTATTTGTTAAAGGATTTTTTTCAGTAGCCTCTTATTAGAGTTAGAAGAAAATATATTCTTGTGCGAGCTTAACTTAAAGTATAATATGAAATATGATAAAAGTATCACCACAAAAGTGACAGATATGGTGAGAAGGTAAGGGGAAGGTGGTAGGTCCTAATGGAATTTTTTAATTTCCTGCTGTGACTCCATTTAATTTACAGACTCTCAGTTCACTACTAAGGGGTCAGGGAGACTCACCTGCCAATGGCCCTTATGGAAAGTGGATGATTTATGGTGTTGAATATATCAGGAGTGGGGTAGGGACATTGCCTTTGGGTTTAAACTGAAGTATGTGTCAAAAGAAAAACAACTTAATCATTACTCTATATACACAGTGAGAAGAATTGGAAGATTTTTAAGAATTTTGAGTGTCACTTCCCATTGTGTGTTAATGATCCCTGTGATGGATGAAACAGTTCTAAAAGCCATGCTTTTTGCTAAGATAACTACTTGGAATAAAAATAGGGTCTGTTTTCTATTGAAACTGTCCACAAAGATGGAATCTCTCTTATTGGCCTTATATTGTTGATGGAGGCCAGAAATACCACTAGCATACAGGTCATTCAGTAATTCTGCGAATTCTTCTACAATAGGGTTTTGTTTGTAAAAGGGCATCTCTGCAATCAAAGGAAAGGGACTTAAAATTTTTGGTATGATCTTTCCTGTTATGATGATTAGACTATTAGTTTTTTTTTTATCACCTACCACCTAGACTATTAGTTTTTAAATACAGCTTCTGTCTTGCAATCCTTGGGTTAAAATGCCTCATTATTCAAGGCCTGTATCTAACTTTAACCTGTTAAACCAAGTACGGTCCAACCTTTCCCATAATCAGGTTTGATACTTCATTGTTTCAGACATACCAAAACTCATTTTTAAATGAATATTTGCTTATATTTTTTAATTTCCTATTGCATTCTCTTTTAATAAGGTATATTTTGCTGTTTTGCTCTGTATATAATAATAGATGCTACTAAAAGAGATTTACAATATTTTTTTTCATGGTGAGACAGTCAACTATATTTCCTGTTGTGCTCCTTATGAGGGTTCAATTGGAAGAATTACCATCCAGTCTCTCTTGCTGAACCTGTACATTTACTCTTTATAATTAATCACATTTCTATCATTGCTTTGGCCATCAGGGAGTTTAAAAAATCACTCATTTGTCTCTTTGACTTCTATAACTTTTCTATCAGAAGTAATTCAGAGCTCTTGAGGGATAGTCATGATCCTCTACCAAAAAATCATTTACTCATGTATTTCAACAATAAACATTTGTTAATCTGATATGATCAGGTGAGTGGGATCCATGTAGCTCTCAGCTCATGTTATATTGATTTGAAGTCAAGGTGTTAGCTGATGTACTTTTCGCCTGAGACTCAGAATTTTTTATTTTATTCTTGTGCCACACCTGACAGCTCTGAGCTCATAGATCACTCTTGACAGGTTCGGGGAACCATATGGGATACTGAGGATCAAATCCAGGTCAACCGCATGCAAGGCAAACATGCCCTACTCACTGTGCTATGGCTCCAGCCCCAGTATCCTCTTTTATTTATTTATTTATTTATTTATTTATTTATTTATTTATTTATTTATTTATTTATTTTTATTTAAAGAAAATGCATCACATAGTTGACATAACTGATCATAATACATTTGTTTCAAAGCAAAGTTATTGAAAAATAGAAAGAAAAACTAAAAAATGAAATGGAAGAGAAGAAAAAAGAAAAGTAAAAGTTCAGTAGCAAGTATATTTGTGAAAATTATTGTATCTCCAATAAAGTTATTGATACAATAGCAGAAGGTTTAGTAAGCTTTCTTTTTTTTAAGATAAGAGACAAAAAATACAATAATAAAGATGTGTGTGGCAGTTGTTGTTGTTTGCACAGGCACAGCAAAATATAGGGAAAATAGAAAGGAAAAACCTTTGGCCAAATTCCCTCCTTAATAGAGCCAAGGCCCTTATTGTCTCACTAGATGTTAGCTGCTACTGGCTCTTCAGTTGTAGGGACAGTCCTCCCTTAGCTGTTCACAGCAGAACTGAGATAGAGTTTGTTCTTCTCTCAGAGTAGTAGGAACACTTCTTGTGCCCCATCTCTGATATGCAACAAATGTCTTCAACTTTCTTCTGCGGCAGCCAGTCCCTGCCTACCCCCACCATGGTTCATTTAAAGGTTTCACCTAATTTGATTTGGCACACCAATAAATGACATCATTGAAGTTTCATTGAGCTGCAATTTAATTATATTATCAACATTCTTTCCTAGTGGTTTCAGATTCGTGTTTGATTGAGTAACTGTGGTGGGAGCGGATCATCTTCAGAATTCTGTCTATCACAAGCCCCATAGTGAAATAATATGCAGTTGTGAAAAGGAGCAAGGAGGCGTTCAGCTAATATCTTTGGTATGATCATCACAATATACTACTCCATTGAAGAAAGTTAGTGAAAGGACAGTATTTACAGTGTGCAAACTTTTGGGGGGTATTTTTTTTTTGGGCCACACGGTGATGCTTAGGGTTTACTCCTGACTATGTGCTGAGAAATCTCCCCAGGCTAGGGGGACCATATGGGACGTTGGGGGATCGAACCGAGGTCCGTCCTGGGACCACTCTTTCAGCATCTAAATCTCTAAATCCTGGGTGAAAAGGGAGCTACCGGAGCTCTCAAAAGTATTTCTTCCAACTTATGTCTATGTTGATCAATTAACTATTCAGTTTGCTTGGGATTGTCTTGATTTTAAGAGAGTAAGTCTGTTTTTCATGTTACTAATTAAAACAAAAACTTAGTCATTTTAAATTACTGAACGTCCTGTATTTTTTGAAGTCTAGTCGTTTCAGGGTCTAATACCCAACCACGCTCCAGGAGGGAGAATTACTGACATCCATCATTGTCTTCTGTACATTTTCTTTCCTTTTTTTTTTAAATTAATATCTTTATTTAAGCACCTTGATACAAATATGATTGTAGTTGGGTTTCAGTCATGTAAAGAACACCCCCTTTCACCAGTGCAACATTCCCATCACCAATGTCCCAAAGTCTCCCTCTTCACACACCCTGTACATTTTCTCACGGGCTGCAAGACACTGTTTCGGCCACGCAGGTGTCTAGACTACAAGTCCCAGAATGCAGCGCGTCTACTTCCCGATAGGCCTCGACAGTCCCGGCGCTCTTGAGCCCACGTCCTTCGAGGCAAACGCCTGTGCGTGCTGACGCCATCACGCAGGCGCCGTTCTCTTGGTGTTCCGTCGTGCTCCCTTAGAGGCTGTCAAAATCCCCGGGTGCAATTTGCAAAAGAGTTCAGGGTGGCTGATACTTGCTGCAATTTGGCTTTTTTTTTTTTTTAATTCCTTTTTTTTCCAGGTAGCTGCAATAGTTAAAAAAAAATCCCTGGGACCCTGGAAAGGGCCGCCTCTTCTAGCCCTCTTGCCCAGTTTTGGACTTTCAGGCCCAACATGGACAAAGTGTGTGCAGTGTTTGGAGGCTCCCGGGGCATCGGCAGGGCAGTGGCCCAGTTAATGGCCCAGAAGGGCTACCGACTGGCTATCGTCGCCAGAAATCTGGAAGTGGCCAAAGCCACCGCCGCCGAGCTCGGCGGTAGGTACCCAAGTGGACGTGTCCGGTTGCGGGGTGTCTTGCAGCCTCAAGCGCCTCAAATCTTAACTACCGGTTTGCAAATTTCCCGGTGGGCCCTTTGGGGCTTGGTGATTTAACCCCTTAGCTCAGAGAAGTTCCTGGTGTAGACGGCAGCTTGTGCCAGAGTCGCCTCCAGGCAGCAGCCCTTTGGAGTCTGGTGGAGATGAGCCCCTTGGAGTCTGTGGAGATGAGCTCCCCTAACCCTTTAGAGTCTGGTGGAGATGAGCCCCCCCACCCTTAACCTTTGGAATCTGGTGGAGATGAGCCCCCCCTAACCCTTTGGAGTCTGGTGGAGATGAGCCCCCCCTAACCCTTTGGAGTCTGGTGGAGATGAGCCCCCCTAACCCTTGGAGTCTGGTGGAGGAGAGCACCTTAGGCGCAGCCCTTATCTGCACCCCTGATCCTGAGGCTCGAGCTCAGCGCCCGCTGCTGCAGTGTTCTGGCTCCTGGTGAGGCCGAGCCACCGTAGGGGTCACCTTTGTATGTAGGGTAAAGGGCTCAGTCTATGTTTGCATGTGTGTTACTGGTGCCTGGAGAGCAGGGCCAGGCGTGGCGAGGGAGCGCAGGCTCGCATAAGAACACACAAAGCAGGGTTTTATGGAAAAAACTTTTGAGGTGTCCTCCAATTTAAGAGATGTGCTTGACTCAGTGCTGGAGCAATAGTACCGCGGGTTGGCTCTTGCCTTGCAAGCAACCTCAGGGTCGGTCCCCAGCATCCCTTAGCATCCCTTCTTTCCCCAGCACCACAGGATGTGTGATTACTGAGGAGCCATGCATGAGACCTGAACATCTCCAGGTGTGGCCTCAAAACAAAACAAACAAACAAAAAGTGCCTGATTCATTATCCATAAATGCCTATATTTCCATGTCTTTTGCAAGGTTGAGATGGGCTCGTTCTGCTGAATTCCTTTTTATTGCATCAGTATGGATCCTTGTTTATGAATAAACATCAACAGCTCTCGATTTAATGGGAGGAAGATGCACCTGGTGGTTGTAATCTTGAAAATAACTAGATGGGTTGCTTTGCTGTGCCCCATCCACCCAAATTATTTAGGGGTGGAGAAAGGATCTGACTCTAAAAGAAAAAGGTCTCTTTTAGAAAATGTGTTGGCTGCAAGGCAAAGTGGATTTCAGTGATGCTTTTTTGCTGCTCACGCTTAGTTATTCTGGCAACCATTGATAAAGGGGTGCTCTGCGCAGAACACTGGGCATCGGCTGCTGGTAAAAACCGTGACTTGAACTTTGTAAGGTACTATGGACCCCAGAGCTTTCAGTGGAAAGAAAGCCAGCGAAAGAGGGTGTTTCGGGCTGACCCTTCTTGGAATCCTGTATTCCAGGGGTGAATGGCTTTATCTCCACCAAGTGAGACTTTCCAGAGTTTCCTTTTTCTAAAGGTTTGGGAGGGTTGGGGTATGGGTATATTGGTATTAATAAATTCAACAAGGTCAGCCAGAAAACAAGCAATTGTCTAGTGTTAAAAAAGTCATTTTGGAGTATTAAAATGGTAGGTTATTAAAGAATACTTTTGACTTTGAAGAGCAATTCTTTGGAATTTTATCAGAACATTAAGATGAAAATGTCCCCCCCTCATAGTATGTAATTTCCGTATGTTTTATAGTTTTCTGTTTTGTCTCATCTCTTCTTATGGTCAAGCTTGAATAGTCATTATGAGACATTATTAGATTACATTATAATATATTGAATATATGTTATTTATATATAATATTTCATAGCAGAAAGGACCATTAGAATTCATACTCAGTTTCAGGAAAGTAATTCAACAGATACATAACAATTAAATATACATTTCAAAAGAGGAATAGAAGACCTAGAAGACTTGAATTAGTAGTATAGAGTTAAATGTCAAGGCTAGTGCATATTATTGCATCACTATGAAGTGTTAAAAACATATAATGTGTCCTCCCCCCACTATTTTAGCCATTAACAAAAGGCTTTGAGTTTAGCATTCTGTACTTTGTTTGTTTTGGGGCCACACCCATAGCACTCAGGAGTTTACTCCTGGCTCTGAGCTCAGAAATTCTCCTGGCAGGCTCCAGAGACTATGTGGGATTCTGGGGACCAAACACAGGTTGGCTGCATGCAAGGCAAACTCCTTACCGGCTATTCTATTGCTCCAGCCCAGAGTTCTGTATTTTTTATTTCCCCTTGTTTCCCAACTATCTTTTTCTCTGTTTCATTAGACTGAACTCTGAGAGTAAAAACATCGTTTGTCTTTGCATTCTTGATCACTGCAGGCCCAACTTATAGTAGATAATTAGCAAGTATGTATTCAGTAATTTTTAAATTGCAAATTATAGCTTATAAATAATATTAATCTAAATTTTTCTGTAGGCCAGCATTTGGCATTTAGCTGCGATGTTGCCAAAGAACATGATGTTCAAAATACATTTGAAGAGATGGAGAAACATTTGGGTCCAGTTAATTTCTTGGTAAATGCAGCTGGAATTAACAGGTTAGTCACAAATATAAGTACTTTAATATGCGTGTCCCCCTCCCCCAGACCCCAAATATCTCTGATTAGTTAATAAATTCAGTTGGAAGGAAAAATGAAGTAATTTAATTCTAGCTGTTCTTCTTTGTTTTGCTTTGCTGTTTTTGGGCCACATCTGGCCACAGTCCAGCCCATCACCATGAATACTCTTTATCAGGTCATGAACTGAATGAAATCAAGAATGGGTAACTTTTTAAAAAATGATAAATTAAGCCCTAAATATTTAGAACAATTTTCTCATTACATAAGATTGTATGGCAGTTGCTAAGTTAATCCAAGCTACATTGGTTATATGCCCTTACTTTACAGTAGGCATATCTATGAAGAGGAATGACCCTGGATTTCAGGTGGGTTTCTTCTGGCTTATCTGCTATAATTTTTCCTTGGAAACCAAATGAAAATGGAAACTCTTTTTTTTATCATTACTTTTTTTTTTTTTTTTTTAGGGATAGCCTTTTGGTGCGAACAAAAACTGAAGATATGATATCTCAGCTTCATACTAACCTCTTGGGTTCCATGTTGACTTGTAAACTTGCCACGAAGTCTATGATTCAAAAACAGGGAGGGTCAATTGTTAACATAGGTGAGTCTTCATGTATGTAAACTTATGTTGCCTTCCAAAATATCCAAACTTGTGAAACTTGAAAGAAAGGTGTCTTTGGATGGACTAGAGCAATAATTCAGTGGGCAATGCACTTAATGAACTTCGGTATAAGCTCTGGCATCACCTGAGCTCACAAGAATTGAGCCTTTAGTGTTTAGAGTATTTCCTGAGCACTGCTGACTGTGCCTTCCCTCAAAACAAACGAAAAGTTATGAGGCATGTTTGTATTATCTAGGGAAATGATTAGATTAATAGATAAATAGGTAAGGTTGGAATCATGGACTCATATCTCTCCGGTGCTCAGTACAAATATTCATTGAATTATATCACCATAATATATAATAAATATAATTATACAATATATACAATTATAATATATATTATATAAGTACTATAAATACTTATAAGTACATATTATATAGTTATATATAATATGTATATAATATATACAAATATGCATATATTTATATAAATATATTTAAATCTAAATTAAATATATAAACAAATATATTAATATAATGTATATATTATATATCTATATATAATATATTATAATTATATATAACCATTATATCGCCATTGAAAAATGACAGCAAGAGATGTGATAACTGACAGAAGATATCCTGCTTCAGTCTCCAAAGCACATCTGGATCAGTCACTGCTCAGAATCCAGAAGATTGATATAGGGCCCAGATGTAGTTCGAGTTTTCTAGTCATTGTGATCTTGTTTTTGGGGGGGGTCACACCTGGTGGTGCTCAGGGGTTACTCCTGGCTGTCTGCTCAGAAATAGCTCCTGGCAGGCACAGGGGACCATATGGGACACCGGGATTCGAACCAACCACCTTAGGTTCTGGATCGGCTGCTTGCAAGGCAAGCACCACTGTGCTATCTCTCTGGGCCCGTCATTGTGATTTTTAAAGCAAATTAGATTCTTATCTAAGACAGAGCAGCAAAGGATTAAACTATGAGCTGCAAGACCTGTGACGATAGCTCAGAGGGGTAGAATGCATCCTCCATACACTCAAATTTCTGAATTTCATTGCTGGTCCCTTACAGAACCCCAAAGTATAACTTACATATAAAAAAACAAAACTAAACATAGACAAAGAATTGAAAAAATTTAGATAGTCGGGGCTGAAAAATAATAACTATAGCAATTTTGCACACCATTGATAAATCTGGAATAGAGTTACAAGAGGAAACTTTCTTGGTATTTTTGTTTGTTTAGGGGCCACACTGGGTGGTGCTCAGGGCTTCCTCCTGGTGGTGCTACTGTGCAGTGCTGGAGATTGAACCCAGCACAGCTGCATGCTAGGCAAGCATCTTATCTGCTGTACTTTCTTTTCAGTCGCCTTCCGTTTGTTTTGTGGGTAAATGAAGCTTTTTTTTTTTTTTTTTTTTTCTTGTTTTTTGTTTTTGGGCCACACTTGGCAGTGCTCAGGGGTTTTTCCTGGCTCTACGCTCAGAAATCAGTCCTGGCAGGCTCTGGGGACCATATGGGACACCAGGATTTGAACCACCAACCTTCTTCATTCGAGGAAAACACTCTACCTCCATGCAATCTCTCCGGCACTGAAGTTTTTTTTTTGTTTGTTTTATTTTGTTTTTAAGAGAAAAACATTTTCAGTGTTTTAGAATGGAATTAAGTAACCCGTAGTCTTTACTACATCTGGCCTATGGGGCTGGGGAACTGTATAGTATGTACCCAAAGTGAAATGGAGGTCTAGAGAAATAGTACAGTGGTAATGAACTTGTTTTGCATGGACTCAACCCAGTTTTGAGTCCTGGCATCCCATAGAGTCCCTGAGAACTGCTAGGAGTGATTCCTGAGGACAAGGACAGGAATAAGTCCTAAACATCCCCAGGTATGTCCCCAAAGCAAAATAAAATAAAATTAAAAATAACCTGAATTTAATTTGATCATTTTAAGATAGAATATAATTTCCTTTCAGCTTTACATTTATTAGGGGTTATGCCACAGCTGATGGTACTCAGGGTTACTCCTGGCAGTGCATTCAGTGATCACTCCTGGTGGGACTGGGGATCATTGGGATGCTTGGAATTAAACCTATGTCAATTCTGTGCAAGGCAGACACTTTAACAACCTGCTGTACTGTTTCTCTGGCCCCTCTGTTTTAAGTGGTATGACTTTAAAAAGTCTAGAGAAGTGGAATATTTCTCCACTAACTGACCCTATTGTTTTAATTATAGAAATGGCTTTCCAAATTAGAATATCAGGCTTTTCTCATTTGAAAATGAAAGCATTCCATCCTGATAAGCATCTGAGGAATGTAATAATTCAATTTTTTTAAATGAGATTAGTAAAACAGCCTGTGCCTTTACGGCCCAATAATGATTTGTGGTTCTTGTAAACCAGTTGACTGGTCTGTATATGACACTGATAATATGAGATGAATTTGTTTAACTCCAAAATATTCCCCTGTTCGCTGTGTTTGAACCATATGTTAGTCTTTGTATGCATGTAAAACTTTTTGGAATTTTGCAGAAAATGAATTTAAAAAATACTGAAAACAGTAGGGTAGGGCATTTGCCTCACATGTGAATGACCTGGGTTCGATCTCTAGCATCCTATATAGTTCCCTGAGCCCGCCAGGAGTAATTTCTGAGCACAGAGTTAGGAGTAACCCCTGAGTGCCACCAGGTGTGGTCCAAAGACAAAAACACCCCCCCCCCCCTAACTTAAGTATTCAGCCAGTAGGATGGGGTTGGGGGCCTAAGAAAGAAGCAGGGTCAGAATAAAGTCTTGGTGAGAAAAACATTGCTTTAACCCACCTTTCTGGCCTCCTAAAGCTACCTGTTTGGCCTTTCTTCTGTGCCCAGATTTTGCTTGTGTGTGTCTCTTTATATTTCTCTTTCTAAGTCATACACCTTTCTCTGCCCAACTGTATTCCTCTGTCTTGAAGTCTCTTTTTTTCTATGCTTCAGTTTTCTTTTCCTTTGTCATTAACTGGTATATAAAGTAGATAAATATTTTAATGTTGGATGTGTTCATTGTGCTACATAAAGCATCTTGAAACATTTTTCTAAACTCTTTAAAACATAAAATAAAATTACTTTTTCAAAACTTATGTGGGGTTCTGATTAATTTTTATGTCATAAGTAGAGGTCACTGGTGCAGAAAATTACCTTCCCACTTCTTTGTTAGGATGTTTTTGCTTGCAGTCGATCATTGAATTATAAATGAATCTTGGCCACCCAAGACTAGTAGTCAATGCAAGTTATGTCACTGGAGCTATTAAATTTCAGTTTTACAAAAAGCATATAATTGAAGCTTGGTTAGTTTAAATTGACAGTCCTTTAGATCAGTTAGATTTATTTTTAGATGAACTTTTTTAGATGGAGATGAATGCTTATGCCTGGGTTATAGAATCGTAAAATTAATCAGCCTTGGTCTGACCTTTTCTGATTTTAAACTCCTACTCGTTATAAACCTTTATAAATACTTCTTTTTCCTATTATATCTGTTAAGAAATTAGGTTCCTTTCACTTATTGGATAAGTTTTTAAGCCTCCTCCTAACATTCAAAATGCTATATAAGATTCTTTAATATCCTATTTTCTGTATTTATCTGGAACAGACACAGACTTTATGTTTCTTTATGGTTAGGTAATGACATAGGTTTAGAATTCCTAATTTTTGTAAAGGCTGGGGAAGATGTTTGTTTTACCCTTTCATTTTTGGGGGGTATGTTTCTTATAAATTATATGAATATTCATATAACCCCCAAGGATTGGCTTGAATTTGTTTTCATTTATTTCCTCCAGGAAGTATTGTTGGACTGAAAGGCAATTCTGGGCAGACCGTGTACAGTGCCAGCAAAGGAGGATTAGTTGCATTTTCACGTGCTCTTGCGAAAGAAGTGGCAAGGAAGAAAATAAGAGTCAACGTAGTTGCACCAGGTTAGTGAAAATACATTTTTAACAAGATGTATGAATCTTCATGAGTCTACAAAAAATAGCAAGGACTGATCTGTGTCTAAGCATATCAGCAGCATCAGACATTCCTAGAAGGTATCGGCAAGGAAATATGGAGCATGCGCTGTGCTAAACTTGGGTAGACAAATGTGGGGAGCATAGGTCTAACCCACGACTTACACTGCCAGGCTCTGTGCCACCCTCAGGACAATGAGCATAGTAACGCCAGGTTTTTTTTGTTTGTGTAATCACATTTTATGAATCACATAAACTATACTTAAAAAAAAAACCTTTTTATCATAGCACTATGATTTACCAAGTTGTTCATAATACAGTCATTTTAGACATTAAATGTTCCAACACCAATCCCCCTCACCAGTGTGTGACCTTCCCTTTACCAGTGTCCTTAATTTTCTACCCACTACTATAGCATGCCCCCTTACAGGGAACAAACACATTTACTTCATACTGTTTTTTTACAACACAGAGGCAAATGGGATTATCAGAATTTAGGTCATCCAAGGCCAATTTGAAATAATTGTTCTATCCATGGTGTGACTGAAGTCAGTCACATTCTTTTTTTTTTTTTTTTTTTTTTTTGGTTTTTGGGCCACACCCGACATTGCTCAGGGGTTACTCCTGGCTGTCTGCTCAGAAATAGCTCCTGACAGGCACAGGGGACCATATGGGACACCGGGATTCGAACCAACCACCTTTGGTCCTAGATCCGTTGCTTGCAAGGCAAACGCTGCTGTGCTATCTCTCCGGGCCCAAGTCAGTCACATTCTTAAGAACACAGCACAACCTACAAGTCACCGAATTCCTATTTACAAATTTTGCCATCCGACTTAAATTTCTAGTCTTGTAAGTCTAGGCAGAGGGAAAGAGGCATGATGTGATGTGAAAGTTAATTTATATAAATTATAAAGGGAGGCTTAGAAAACCCCTACATCCAGGCCACAATGATAGCTCAGAATTTGCGGACTTTTGCGCTATCTTAACTCAGAAGATGAAGTAGATCAAATTTCCCAGTGTGAGAAAGTAGCACAGTAATAGCTGTAATTCTTTCTGTCTGCTTGGGCCTCGGAGAGGAGAAACCAAAAAAAAAAAAGTGCAGCTCTTAGTTACCTAGTCAAAGACACAATGCTATGCAGTGTGCTTAGTTCATGTGATAATACAAGCAGGTAGTATGTCCTTCAATCTGAATGTAAAAGTAGACTGTATGTCTATGATGATCTAACCCTTCTACCAAATAGGGCCAGAAAAATTGAGTCTAGAGGTTCCAATTGCAGGGATTTTTAAGATTTGTCAGAAACATCAAGTGACATCTCAATGTCTACACCAGCTATTCATGTGCAAAATTAGTACTAATTCAGTTAGGAATACATGATGAAAATTAGAGCCATGGACCAGAATGATCGGACAGCGGGTAGGGTGTTTGCCTTATACATGGCCGACCTAAGTTCAATCAGAGTCCCCTAACCCCTGGCAGTAATGAACACAGTATACAGAGTTAGGACTCAACCCTGAGCACTGCTGGGTGAGACCAAAAATATCTAAATAAATAAAATAATTTTAAGAAATATTCAAAAGGAAGAAAATTGTGGCTGCTGCTTAAGGTATCTGTGATCCCAAAATCTATAGACTTAGAGATAAAGTAAGTTCTAATTGTCAGAAAATATCACAGTTTAAATTATAGTAAGTACTAACATTAACATCAAAATCATCTATTTGGCAGGAGAACCATTTAGATGTTGGTGCACAGTTGCAAATAATAAAACAAAGGAAAATGGAAAAGATCTGTACCAGGCTGAAGTTTAGTGCATTTTTTCTCAAGAGTTTGATGAGGTCATTAATTCAGCAGATTGCTAATAGGCTATTGATCCTGAATGTGAATTACATGGAAATGTCAGTAGGCCCAAACCTGCTTAGTGGAGGGACAGAATATTTCTTTGTAGTTCCTCAATTTGGCAGGATACAGGGCTGGGTGTGCAAATAAAAGTTCAACTTATTTTTGTTTTGTTTTGGTTTGGTTTTTGGGTCACACCTGGCAGCGCTCAGGGGTTACTCCTGGCTCTATGCTCAGAAATCGCTCCTGGCGGGCTCAGGGGACCATATGGGATGCCAGGATTTGAACCACCAACCTTCTGCGTACAAGGCAAACGCCTTACCTTCATGCTATCTCTCCAGCCCCAAAAGTTCAACTTATTAAATACCATCATAAAAATATAAAAATTATGAGCTTTTCCTGAGACCAAGTAGGTGTAAAAAAAAGGCCAGAGCATATAAATATAATTTTGTATGTGTTTATCTAAAACTGTACACATATTTGTACACTGACTCTATAATAAGGGATTACTCCAAATGGGACTTGAGAAATCATATGGGATGCTAGGGATCAAACACAGGTTGGCCTTATGCAAGGTAAGCACCCCTCTTGCTGTACTATCTAGGCCTTGATTATGATTTTTAATTATAGAAAAGAAAGCTATTAACTGACCTGTAACTGGCATTTATAAATTTGTACATGGGTATATAGTTCTAAGACTTATTTAAAAAATTAACAAACTAGTGACTAGTAAAAAAGTTGTGTACCTGATATTTTATAGACAAGTCGTTTAAAATTTTGCATTAATTATGTCATAACTAGGGTGGCAAGGATCTTAGAGATTATTTCAGTTTTTTCATGTTATTTCATGTTTTTATATTTAGGAAATTAGAATCTAGAAATGACTTGCCTAAGATGAGATATTTGGTTTCTAGCAGAATTGTTACTGAAAACTTTATATTTTGATTTCTAGCTAGGTAAAGTTAAATATAGTGGTTCCCTATATATTCTTGTGTTTTTACTTGTTTTTACTCATATTGTATTGATCATATGATTGGTCTAAACTAGTTGGATCCTTTATAATTTTTGATAATGATGATGATGATGATGATGCCTCACTCAGCATTACTTGGAGGTTATTGTTGGTTCTGTGCTCAGGAATCATACCTGGTGGGCTCAGAGGACTATCTGTGATACAAGGAATTGAACCCCGATTGGCTGCATGCAAGGCAAGCACCCTACCCATTGTATTGTCATTTTGGCCCTAAACTGTTTGAACTCCTAACCAATTTATAACCTGACCTTTACACTGTCTTTTGCCAAGTCATTTGATAAAATTGCTTGGAAAATAGAAAAAGTGCTAAAATCTCTGCTTTCATTTGCTTGGAGAGTGCAGTTTCCTCCTCAAAGATGCCTGTAGTCTCAAGTGAAAGCAGAGATTAACAGATGGGAATATATTAAGCTGAGAAGCTTCTGCACCTCAAAGGAAATAGCGCCCAGGATACAAGAGCACCCCACTGAGTGGGAGAAACTATTTACCCAATACCCATCAGATAAGGGACTAATCTCCAAAATATACAAGACACTGACAGAACTTTACAAAAAAAATTATCTAATCCCATCAAAAAATGGGGAGAAGAAATGGACAGACACTTTGACAAAGAAAAAATACAAATGGCCAAAATACACATGAAAAAATGCTCCACATCACTAATCATCAGGGAGATGCAAATCAAAACAACTATGAGGTACCACCTCACACCACAAAGATTGGCACACATTACAAAGAATGAGAAAAAGCAGTGTTGACGGGAATGCTGGTGGGAATGCCGTCTAGTTCAACCTTTATGAAAAGCGATATGGAAATTCCTCCGAAAACGAAATAGAGCTCCCATATGATCCAGCTATACCACTCCTAGGAATATACCCTAGGAACACAAAAATACAATACAAAAATCCCTTCCTTACACCTATATTCATTGTAGCACTATTTACCGTAGCAAGACTCTGGAAACAGCCACGATACCCTTCAACAGATGAATGGCTAAAGAAACTGTGGTACATATACACAATGAAATATTGTAACCCCACCCTGGATTAGGTGTATCTACCTGAGACTCGCCCATTTTCTGGGAGGGGTCTTGGAAAGGTTAGATAAGGGCTTTGACTCAGGGGATGGGGCTTTGGGTCTTTGCCAGCATGGAGGTCAGAGGGAAGATGGCTGAAAGAAGTTAAGATGCAGGGCAAGCAAAGAATGGCATGCGTAAGTGGTTAGCAGCCACATCTGTTGGCTAGGGCTGAATAAAGATGTTATCTCTCATGAAGCCTGCCTGTGAGTGAGTTCAATACCCACCACAACCACCTGAAGATGATGACCTGATGGTTAATGGAGGATGAAGCCACGTGGTCCTGAGCCTAAGGACAAAGGCCTCCACCCACCATCCAAGTCCATCCTAAAGGCTTAATGCAACAGAATATTATGCAGCTGTCAGGAGAGATGAAGTCATGAAATTTTCCTATACATGGATGTACATGGAATCTATTATGTTGAGTGAAAGAAGTCAGAGAGAGAGAGAGAGAGAGAGAGAGAGAGAGAGAGAGAGAGAGAGAGAGAGAGAGAGAGAGAGAGAGAATGGTCTCACTCATTTATGGGTTTTAAGAAAAATGAAAGACATTCTTGCAATAATAATTTTCAGACACAAGAGAGGAGGGCTGGAAGTTACAGCCCACCTCATGAAGCTCATCACAAACAGGGATGAGTTTAGTTTAAAAAATAACTACATTGTGAACTATCCTAAATAGAAAGCCTGTCTAGAGTACAGGTGGGGGTAGGGTGGGGAGGAGGGAGATTTGGGACATTGGAGATGGGAATGTTGCATTACTGATGGGTGGTGTTCTTTACATGACTGAAACCTAAACACAATCATGTATGTAATCAAGTTGTTTAAATAAAATATACATTAAAAAAGAGAAAAAGTGCTAAAATATATACATTTTCATTCACTAACTGGTGGGACCGTAATTTTGGTTATGTACTGGTCTTTGAATAAAGTGAGTCCTTTCCTAATCTTCTAACAATGAGCCACAGAACCTTTGTTCTAGTTTTCAAAGATTCTTTGATAATTAATAACTTATCTAAGAAAAGACATTGGGTCTTGATTGACAGGCTGTAAGAAAGCATAGGCAAGAATAGACCTTCCCCTCATTTCTGTTTCAAATCAAGTGGCTATGGGTCTGGTACTGTAGTTGGCATCCTATTTGGTACTAAAGTCCAGTCTGCAAGGATCAGGGATTATGAGCTCATAATTGTCAAAATGTCCTTAAAAGGCGGTTTTTTTTTTGGGGGGGGTTCCACATGCCTTCATCCCAATTCAATATTTAGTCACAGAGACTAGCTGATTGCAAATCCATAAACATTTGATAAGTAGCTATTTTATATACTTCAATTTACCTATCCCCTCCAAGAAGGGAAAGAATAAATCC
The DNA here is from genome assembly GCF_024139225.1 of Suncus etruscus. NCBI lineage: Eukaryota > Metazoa > Chordata > Mammalia > Eulipotyphla > Soricidae > Suncus > Suncus etruscus. The sequence continues at coordinate 118,783,213 of NC_064851.1, forward strand.
AAAGCCTTAATGTTATCTTGAAGTTGTTTTCTCTGTGCAAGCTTTTTGCAACCTGATTCACTTTAGGATTAGCCTAGTTTAAACAAATAGTTAATCAATCATTTGTGGTTTGGAATTGCAGGTATATTTGTTTCCCTGTCTAGGGGCTTGTCATTAAAGAATAGTGTAGGGGGGGCGGCGAGGTGGCGCTAGAGATAAAGTGTCTGCCTTGCAAGCGCTAGCCAAGGAAGGACCGCGGTTCAATCCCCCGATGTCCCATGGTCCCCCCAAGCCAGGGGCAATTTCTTTTTTTTTTCTTTCTTTTTCTTTATTTAAACATCTTGACTCCATATATGATTGTGATTAGGTTTCGGTCATGTAAAAACACCCCCATCACCAGTGCAACATTCCCACCACCAATGTCCCAAATCTCCCTCCATCCCAACCCACCCCCACCTGTACTCCAGACAGGCTTTCCAGTTCCCTCATTCATTCACATGATTATGGTAGTTCTCTGTGTAGTTATTTCTATAACTGCACTCACCACTCTTTGTGGTGAGCTTCATGAAGTAAGCTGGAAGTTCCAGCCCTCCTCTCATTGTCTCTGAGGATTGTTGCAAAAATGACTTTTATTTTTCTTAAAAGCCATAGATGAGTGAGACTATTCTGCATCTCTCTCTCCCTCTTACTTATTTCACTCAGCATGATAGATTCCATGTATATCCATGTATAGGAAAATTTCATGACTTCATCTCTCCTGACGGCTGCATAATATTCCATTGTGTATATGTACTACAGTTTCTTTAGCCATTTGTCTGTTGAAGGGCATCTTGGTTGTTTCCAGAGCCTGGCTATTGTGAATAGTGCTGCAATAAATATAGGTGTGAGAAAGGGATTTTTGTATTGTATTCTTGTGTTCTTAGGATATATCCTAAGATATATATATATCTCCTTAGGAGTGGAATAGCTGGGTCAAATAGGAGCTCAATTTCCAGATTTTGGAGGAATCTCCATATCACTCTCCATAGAGGTTGGACTAGATGGCATTCCCACCAGCAGTGGATAAGAGTTCCTTTCTCTCCACATCCCCGCCAGCACTGATTTTTCTCATTCTTTGTGATGCGTGCCAATCTCTGTGGTATGAGGTGGTATCTCATCGTTGTTTTGATTTGCATCTCCCTGATGATTAGTGACGAGGAGCATTTTTTCATGTGCCTCTTGGCCATTTGTATTTCTTTTTTATCAAAGTGTTTCTTCATTTCTTCTCCCTATTTTTTTGACGGGATTAGATGTTTTTTCTTGTAAAATTCTGTCAGTGCCCTGTATATTTTGGATATTAGACCCTTATCTGATGGGTGTTGGGTGAATAGTTTCTCCCACTCAGTTGGTGACTCTTGTATCCTGGGCACTATTTTTTTTGAGGTGCAGAAGCTTCTCAGTTTAATGTATTGCCATCTGTTGATCTCTGCTTTCACTTGTTTGGAAAGTGCAGTTTCCTCCTTGAAGATGCCTTTAGTCTCAATGTCGTGGAGTGTTTTACCGACGTGGTGTTCTATATACCTTATGGTATCAGGTCTGATATCAAGGTCTTTAATCCATTTAAATTTTACCTTCGTGATATTAACTGGGGGGGTCTATGTTCACTTTTTTGCAAGTGGCTAGCCAGTTGTGCCAACACCACTTGTTGAAGAGGCTTTCTTTGCTCCATTTAGGATTTCTTGCTCCTTTGTCAAAAATCAGGTAATTATATGTCCGGGGGACAATATCTGAGAACTCAAGCCTATTCCACTGATCTGAGGGTCTGTATTTATTTCAATACCATGCTGTTTTGATAACTATTGCTTTGTAGTACAGTTTAAAGTTGGGGAAAGTAATGCCTCCCATTTTCCTTTTCCCTAGGAGTGCTTTAGCTATTCGAGGGTGTTTATTGTTCCAGATGAACTTCCTAAGTGTTTGATCCACTTCTTTGAAGAATGTCTTGGGTATTTTTAAGGGGATCACATTAAACCTGTATAATGCTTTGGGGAGTATTGCCATTTTAATGATGTTAATCCTGCCAATCCATGAGCAGGGTATATGTTTCCATTTCCGTGTGTCCTCTCTTATTTCTTGGAGCAGGGCTTTATAGTTTTCTTTGTACAGGTCCTTCACGTCTTTGGTCAAGTTGACTCCAAGATATTTGCGTTTGTGTGGCACTATTGTGAATGGGATTGCCTTCTTGACTTCCTTCTCTTCCTTATCATTATTGGTGTATAAAAAGGCCATTGATTTCTGTGTGTTAATTTTGTAGCCTGCCACCTTGCTATATGAGTATTGTTTCTAGTAGCTTTTTGGTAGAGTCTTTGGGGTTTTCTAAGTAGTGTATCATGTCATTTGCAAACAATGAGAGCTTGAGTTCTTCCTTTCCTATCTGGATTCCCTTCTTTTTCTTGCCTGATCATTATAGCAAGAACTTCCAGTACTATGTTGAAGAGGAGTGGTGAGAGCAGACAGCCTTGTCTTGTACCAGAATTTAGAGGAAAGGCTTTTAGTTTTTCTCCATTGAGGATAACATTTGCCGGGTGGGTGGAGGAGGGAAACTCCTCCTTTTCAATTTTCAAACTGGAGAGGGAGCTCGCAATTGGACCCAGCAGAGCGCACATGCCAGGAAAGCCGTCCCTCTGTTTCTCTGGTATGTTAGGGTCGCTGGTCGGACAGTGGGCCACAGATCTCCTGGGCTGAACACTTGGTCCAGGAGACTAGGACCCCCCACGCCAGGCGGGTCTTCATGGCTGGCCCTGACAACTCGGGCCCTGGGTGGGTATATTGGACCCCCTTTTTGCTTGCTAGTAATATTATTTTTCAAAGCCGCGTGGGCGTGCGCGACAAATATACTTTTTAATCATTATCCAAAAATGTTCCTGATCCTAGATTGCTCCTAGGAATAGAATCAGGATGCTCAAGATTCTGACAAAACACTCAAATTGACCTTTATTGTTTAGTCTTTTATGTATTGCCTCTCCCCTCACACCTTTGTCTCTCCTACCTCCTCATACCCAAACCCTGAACCATTATCTTCCCCTTATTCAACCCTCCTTATCCTCAGTTCCTAATTTGGTAGACACCAAGACTGACCTTCTGCCCCAACAGCACCATCCAGCTCCTCATTAAATGACACCCTCTCGCTCCCCAGCTTATGCCTACGCAAACAACTATGACCAACACGCCTGTTGACCCATGCTTGGTGGCCCCTTATGTCCCCATCAAACTATGGACTGTTGCATGATACCGGAATCAGCTTCAGCATAACCCCTAGTTCAAGGACAATATAGGGTTCTGTAATGCCGCAAAACATGTCGCAAACTCAACTATCACCTGCTGTCTTCAAATACCCTTGTTTTCTTTTTTTTTCTTTTTAAAACATAAAAGGGTCACATGTATCTCTTTTGTATATCTCAGATGTATTCCCTTAACATCTATAACTCTTTTAAAATATCCTCATTTGTGACAATTTTGCCCACTAGATTAGTTATTTGATTGCTTGATTTTCCCCCTATGAGATCTGTTTTATAAGCAATACTGGTAGAAGAGTAACTCTGTATAGATTTCACGTTTATACCAAGTTACGGGAAATGTTGGAATTTATTCATTGGCCCCCAGATGCACCAACAATATCTTGTGGCATTGCTTCTCCTTTGCATAAGCACATTAAAATGGGAAAATAATACATATACAAAGTTATCTAATAGAGATGTTATCTAATAGAGATGGGAACACAAATTTGGTAATGTAATTAGGCCTTTTACCCTGAACATTGGCATAATGATTTGGCTCAGGCCTCAGAAGAATGGGCATGGCCCACACACACCTGAACTATTGAAACAACCACAATTGTCTTTAACATTCCCAGGATCCAAGTCTCTACCAGAGAAGACCTACCACTGCTTTGGCATTGACTTACTCCAAAAAGTACTCCCAACACCCAGGTGACTCAGCAACAGTCTGCATGCAGAGCAGATTGCTCTGCATTTAATGATATGCTGAAACTAGAGAATGCTGACATCAACGAAAGAAATGCACAGAATCCAGAGTCTTTAAATATAAAAGTCTGATACCAACTATAGCTAAAGTGTGAAAAAGTTTTACCGGGACCTTGAGAATGACTGGAGTTGGATAGACTGGTATGCCTGGAACCCAGAGTCTGTCTTATGCCAATAAACTTCTGGGGTGAGGCCTTTTTGTAATCAGGTCAAGGATTTTTTTCTCTCATTTTCTCCATTTTTCTGAACCTATGCAAACATTGGCGATTGCCACTATCACACCTTTACTATATTTCTTTTACTCTTATCCTTTAAGGAAAAAAATACACTTACTGAACTTAAAAACAAACTACTATAGTAGAATGCCTGTCTCGAAAACAGGCAGGGGATGGGAAGTGGGGAGGGGGTAATGTTGCACTGGTGAAAAAGGGTGTTCTGGTTATGACTGTAACCCAAATATGATCATGTTACTTAAATAAAAATATATTTAATAAAAAAAAGAAAAAAAAGAGGATAACATTTGCCATTGGCTTGTGGTAGATGGCTTCAACTAGATAGAGAAAGGTTCCTTCCATTCCCATATTGCTGAGAGTTTTGATCAAGAATGGGTGTTGGACCTTATCAAATGCTTTCTCTGCATCTATTGATATGATCATGTGATTTTTATTTTTCTTGTTGTTGATGTGTATGATGTTGATAGATTTACGGATGTTAAACCATCCTTGCATTCCTGGGATGAAACCTACTTGGTCGTAGTGTATGATCTTCTTGATGATGCATTGGATCCTATTTGCCAGGATTTTGTTGAAAATCTTTGCATCAGCATTCATCAGGGATATTGGTCTGTAATTTTCTTTTTTGGCAATATCTTTGTCTGGTTTTGGTATCAAGGTGATGTTGGCTTCATAAAAGCTGTTTGGGAGTGTTCCTGTTTTTTCAATTTTATGGAAGAACCTGGCTAGGATTGGTAGTAGCTCCTCTTGAAAGATTTGAAAAAAAATCATTAGGAAATCTATCTGGGCCTTGGCTTTTATTTTGGGGCAGATGTTTGATTACAGTTTCAGTTTCCTCAGTAGTGATGGGGGTGTTTAGATATGCTACATCTTCCTTGCTTAAATGTGGAAAGTTATAAGTGTCCAAGAATTTTTCCATTTCTTCTAGGTTCTCATGTTTAGTAGCATAAAGTTTCTCAAAGTAGTCTCTGATTATCCTTTGGATCTCTGCAATATTTGTCATGATCTCCCCCTTTTCGTTTCTAATATCGGTTATCAGATCTCTCTCTCTCTCTCTCTCTCTCTCTCTCTCTTTGTGAGTTTTGCCAATGGTCTATCAATCTTGTTTATTTTTTCAAAGAACCAACTTCTGCTTTCGTTGATCTTTCGGATTGTTCTTTTGGTTTTCCACTTCATTGAGTTCTGCTTTCAGCTTTGTTATTTCCTTTGTCTCCCTATTTTTGGTTCCTTTTGTTGGTCATTTTCTAATTTTTTGAGCTGCGTCACAAGTTATTCAGGTATGCCCCTTCTTCCTTCCTGATGTGTGCTTGTAGAGCTATAAATTTTCCTCTCAGGACCGCTTTTGCTGTGTCCCATAGATTCTGGCAGTTTGTGTCTTCATTATCATTTGTTTCCAGGAAAGTTTTGATTTCCTTTTTGATTTCATCTCAGACCCACTGGTTGTTCAGTAGCAGGGTGTCTAATTTCCAATTGTTAAAGTTTTTCTTCTGTGTGGCTTTGTAGTTCACATCTAATTTTAGGCCTTGTGGTCAGCAAAGGTAGCCTGCAAGATTTCTATCCTCTTGATTTTATGGAGGTATGTTTTATGTGTCAGCATGTAGTCTATCCTGGAGAATGACCCATGTACATTGGAGAAGAATGTGTGTCCAGGTTTTTTGGGATGGAGTGTCCTATATATATCTACTAGTCCACTTTCTTCCATTACTCTTTTCAGGGCTAGTATGTTTTTGTTGGGTTTCAGTCTGTTTGACCTATCAAGTGTTGATAGGGCCGTGTTAAGGTCTCCCACAATTATTGTGTTATTATTGATGTCTTCTTTCAGATTTGTCAGTAATTGTATTAGATAATTTGCTGGCCTCTCATTGGGTGCATGTATGTTTAATAGTCTGATTTCTTCCTGTTGTACATATCCCTTGATTAGTAGATAGTGTCCATCTTTGTCCCTTACCACTTTTCTGAATATAAAGTTAGTGTCATCAGATATTAATATGGCCACCCCAGCTTTTTTGAGGGTGTTGTTTGCTTGGATGATTTTCCTCCAGCCTTTGATTTTGAGTCTATGTTTGTTCTGACTATTCAGATGTGTTTCTTGAAGGCAGCAGAAGGTTGGATTCATCTTTTTGACCCATTTTGCCACTCTGTGTCTTTTAATTGGTGAATTTAGTCTATTGACATTGAGGGAGATGATTGTCATAGGATTTAATATCATCTTTGTAGATAAGTTTGTTGTGTTTGTTGGTCTCTCTTGTCTTAGAGTAGACCTGTCAGTTTTTCCTTTAAGGCTGGTTTATCATCTATGAAGTTTCTTAGCTGTTGTTTATTCATGAATCTATGTATTCTTCCTTCAAACCTGAACGTGAGTCGGGCTGGGTGCAGTATTCTCGGTGAGGCATTTATTTCATTCAGTCTTGTCACAATATCCCACCACTGTCTTCTGGCCTTGAGAGTTTCTTGTGACATGTCTGTGGTAAGTCTTAGGGATGCTCCTTTGAATGTAATTTCCCTTTTTGATCTTTCTGCTTTCTGTATTCTATCTCTATCTGTGGGATTTGTCATTGTAACAAGGATGTGTATTGTGGTGTTTTCTTTGGGTCTCTTTTAGCTGCTACTCTTCGGGCATGCAGAATTTGATTGCATGTAGTCTTTAACTCTGGGAGTATCTCTGATAATGTCTTTGACAGTTGATTCTTCCTGGAGATCTCCTACCTGGGTCTCTGGGACTCCAATGATTCTTATGTTGTTTCTGTTGAGTTTATCAAAGACTTCTATTTTCATCTGTTCGCATTCCTTGAGTACTTTTTCCATTGCCTGTTTGTTTGCCTGTTCTTCTGTTGTGTAGTTTTTCTGCATCACATCTTCCAGTACTCCGATTCTCTCCTCAGCTGCTGATACCCTGCTGTTGAGGCCATCCACTGATGTTTTCAGTTGAGCTACCGTGTTTTTCAAATCTGCTATTTCAGTTTGGAGTTTTATGATTTCTGTCTTTGTGTTTGGCTCAGATCGATCTATGCTTTCTTTGAGTTCTACAAACATCTTCCATATTGCTATTTTAAGTTCCTTATTCGAGAGGTTATCAGGTGGTTGGAATTTATTAGGTCATCTGAGCTTTTGTCTTCATTTTCTGTTCATGGTGTTTGCCTGTGAGGTTTCCCCATTGTCATGCTTGTAGTGTGGTTTTTCCTGCGTTTTGTGGTGGGGTTCATTAGTTATAAAGAGTGCGCAGCCGCAAAGCGAAGCAGCTGTGCTCTTCTGCCTCTAGTTGACAGTTTTTTTGGGGTGCGCTCCCTAGGCCTCTGAGGAGACCTTCAGGGATTCAGAAACACAGGCAGACAGGCACAGGCAGGAGAAGTTTCCCTTGAAGTCCTCAGATTGAACAAAGGCACAGCAGGGCGGAGCCTCCACAGGCCAGAGAGTTCAGCTTATTGGACGTCGACCTCCACAGCCAGAATGTACTTAACTGCTTCAAAATGCAGTTTTTTGGGGTGTGCTCCCTAGGCCTCTGAGGAGACCTTCAGGGATTCAGAAAGACAGGCAGACTCAGGGGCAATTTCTGAACTCTTAGCCAGGAGTAACCCCTGAGCATCAAATGGGTGTGGCCCTAAAAAAAAAGAATAGTGTAGGGAATGCTGAGTTAATTCTAGTTCATGGTGATTGAAAGACTGGAAGTTATAAGCATAATATTAGTGTTCCTCGCTTTAAATGACTTAGTCAGCAGAATTGTTGGAACAACTCTTACATGCAAGGATTGTGTTTCCAAAATGATATTTCAAAGATATTTCTGCCAAAAGGAGCTAAGTGTAGTGAGAAAAAGATATTTAAGTAATTACAATCTGGCTTTAGGAATGTAAAGTAAGGTATATCCTATATGTTAGGATACTATACAATATTGGAAAAGGAAAGCTTAGTTTTGTCTAGAATGAATTAGTTAATGGGGTAGCAAGTTTGTATCCAAAGAGGAGTTTAATGGCTACTGTAATTGTATACATAGTCCTTCCTTCCTTCCTTCCTTCCTTCCTTCCTTCCTTCCTTCCTTCCTTCCTTCCTTCCTTCCTTCCTTCCTTCCTTCCTTCCTTCCTTTCTTCCCTCTTCCTTCCCTCCCTTCTCCTCCCTCCCTCTTGATCTTTCTCCATCTTTCTTCTATTTCTAATTCTTTCCCTCTTTCTCTTCTCTCCTCCTTCCCTTCCTCTCCCCTCCTTTTCCCTCTCCTCCCCTCCCTTACCTACCCCTCTTCTCCCATTTCCTCTCCTGGCTCTGTGCTTAGAAATTAGTCCTGGCAGGCTCTGGAGACCATGTCAAATCAAACCCTGCTTGGCCATGTGCAAGGCAAATAAATGCCCTACCCACTGTATTCCTAGTTTTTTCTTAAAGGTGTGACTTTCTATTGGGTGAAGAGACAAAATAGAGAGGTAAGGGTGCTTGCATTGCACGGGTTTGAACCTGGTTCAGTTCTCAGCTCTGCCCATGGCTCTCCAAGTACCTTTAGGAATGATCCCTGAATATTACTAGGTAACATCCCAAACCAAATAATCTGGCAATTTGAATTACAGAAGAAATATATTAAAACATGGCTGTCCATTAGGATGATCTTTATTATATTGTATTGGCTATAAATGGTAAAAAGCAAGTATCATTGTGTGAATATACACACATGGTCAGAAATGAAGTACAAGTTAAATTAGAATTAATTCTAATATGAAGATTTTTAATGGTAGATAATAATATCAGCCAGTTTCCTCCCAGATCTTTTAATAGAGCTGGCAGGCAGCAGAATGAACAAATATCTCATCCAAACAGAATTTACAGTTAAGGAAAATAGTTAAAAGCAATTCATAACAGTAAAGCTAAGAGTGGGAAAAATAATAATAAATAAAGTTATCACTTGCTGTCTAAAATTATTGACTTTTTAAAGATAAGTTTGTTGCTAAGCTTTGGTGTGACTTTAAATCTAAAATAAGTTTTTACTTCAGATAAATCTTATTGAAAAATATTGAATATGGGAAAGATAGTATTTGATAAATTAGAGCCATAATGGATATATTAATATATGTATATTATTAAGAAAGTTCTTCTTTCTTCAATTCAAAGTTCAAAAGTATAAGGGCACAAAGTGAGTCTTTTTCTTTCTTTTCACTTTCTTGCTTCCACTTGCTTGATTAGTTGCATTTCATTCTTTTGTTTTTGTTTTTGTTTTTTTTTTGTTTGTTTGCTTTTTTTTTGGTTTTTGGGCCACACCCGGCGGTGCTCAGGGGTTACTCCTGGCTGTCTGCTCAGAAATAGCTCCTGGCAGGCACGGGGGACCATCTGGGACACCGGGATTCGAACCAATCACCTTTGGTCCTAGATCGGCTGCTTGCAAGGCAAACACCGCTGTGCTATCTCTCCGGGCCCAGTTGCATTTCATTCTTGATGATGCTGTTAGCTTCAGTGTCATGGGGAGTTCTGCCTGTGTTTTCTATTATGTACCTTATGGTTTCAGGTCTGATATCAAGGTCTTTAGTCCATTTTGATTTAACCTTTGTATACAGCATTAAAGGTAGGTCTGAGTTTACTTTTTCGCATGGAGTTGATCAGTTTACCCAAAACCACTTGTTTTAGAGGCTTGCCTTGCTCCACTTTGTATTTCTTGCCCCTTTATCAAAGATTAATTGATCATGTGCCTAAGGATCAGTCTCAGGAGATTCAAGTTTATTCCATTTATCTGTCTTTAATCTAATACCGTGCTGAATAACAGTTTCTTAGAAAAATAACTTAGGTACAATCACCCATTACAGAGTAGTCCCAGAATTGTTCTGTCATCTATGACCATAACACAGATTTGGACATTTCCATCATGTTCAAAGACACTCAAGTTGCATTAGAATTTGTTCCCTGTCACGTGCTCTCACTCTTGCTTTCAGCCTGCAAGATTGTGCTTTCGTGTCTCTGTTGATTTCTCTCTTCTTGAGAAGTGATATAAATGGGATCAGGCAAGATGAGTTCTTCTGTGACTCTGACATCACTTTTGTAGCTGATTTGAAAGACAGTAATATGTGTTTTATGGGTGTACGTATGATTTAACCTGTTGACTCTCGATAGCTTTCTAATCTTTTGCCACTGCGACTGATAATTTGCTGGCACTCCTTGTACATAAATTCACATATGTGTCAGTAATTCTGGGAATGAAACTGCCGAGACTCACAGGGTATATGCATTTAAAACTGTGATAAGTAGTATAGCATTGCATTTATTTCTATATGTACCTTATGTTTCCTCCCCTTCTCATCTTAAACTGAAGAGCTTTTCTGTTTATATTTGGAGAAAATTGTCTTGAGAAATGCATAACCTAGCAGCTGTTATACTGTACTGTTCTGGGTGCTCCTAGGTGCCATTTGGTTTCTGTTTTCACATGCTTCCTTCCTATTATGTCTTACTGTATACTCTTACTAAGGCACTGTATTAAGAGATAAAATTTATTCTTGTTAAACTATTGAACATGTTTGTAGCAACAACCTTATTTCTTCTTTTTAAAAGTGCCAATGATTGGGTTGGAGAGGGCATACAGCAGGTAGGGTGCTTGCCTTGCTTGAGGCTGACCCAGGTTTCATTCCAGGCACCCATATTGTTTCCTCAGTTCTGCCAGGAGTGATCTCTGAGTTCAGAACTAGGAGTAAGTCCTGAGCACCACCAAATATGGACCCCAAACCAAATCAAAAGGTGTCTATGATTATTTTAATCTTTGTTTCTTTGTTTTTTTGGGCTATACCCAGTGGCATTCAGGGGCTATTTCTGGCAGGCTTGGGAACCATGTGAGATACTGGGGATCAAACCCATGTCAGCTGCATGCAAAGCAAATGCCATAATCACTGTGCTTTCACTCTGGCTTTATTTTAATTTTTTTTTTTTAGATTCTATATCATATATAAGTGAATGAACATATGAGCTGCTAGATGCATCAAATAGTACTTATTTCAAAATTGTTAATTCCAGTTGATAGGCTAAATTGCTGTTGTCTTAAGTATAAAATCTCTGCTATATATAACAAGGTTCAAAAATAAAATTAGTGGCTTGGTAATATGTTAGGGAGATTCTATTTATACTTAACTGCTAGCCAAAAATAGAGACAGGAAATATATTTCCTTTAGAGTTGTATTAAGTGTGAATTTCCATTTAGACCATATAGTTTATTTTGATTTGTTTTTAGGCAATATCTGGCAGTGCTCAGTGGTTACTCTTGGCTCTATACTGAGGGATCAATCCTGGCAGGTCTTGAGTTTACAATGTAGGATACTACAGACTGAACTTGGGTCAGCCAAGTTCAGCAACTCTATTTACGGTATAGACTGTCTATCCCCGTGGACCATGTACTTTTATAAGCAGAAGTATCTTCATACCTAGTTTCATATTTAAATATATATGTATGTATTTAGTGTGTTATACATATATCAAACTAAAATTGAGGTAGCTGTGCTTAAAATTAGTTGCATGTATGTTCTTTGAGTTACCTGTTGGTATAAGGAATGATGCGGTTTATAGTCAGCTGGAGATCTTTAACCTCTAACCAAGTGATCAGTAATAACATCATTTGTTGGATAGTGGCACCTACTGGTAGTTTATAATTTTTATAGCCCAGCCTAAAGGCATTGTAAGTATTTAGCAAAATGAGAACATTATTTCTGAAACTTTTTAAATAAAGTTCTTTTCAGGGTTCTTGCTTGCCCAGACTTCAAGTAAGGAAGTCATGAAGACCACTTCCTGAGGCTGATCTATTTCATTTCCAAATAATAGTTTTATAGAGCTGGAAGAAACTCAGATCTTCTCTAGGTCAACTTACGTTACTCGTTTTATGATACAGAAACAACTCTACCATTTAGTAGCAGGTATGGCTTTCTTCAGGTCTTAGTTATTGTTTTCAAATTTTATAGGTTTTTTGGGGGGGAAAGTGGAGAAGCACAAAAAACCTTCTTAGTACTTGGTACTTAACTTGAGGTTAGTTTTAGAGCTGTTTAGGTGACCATACAATGCCACGAATTGAACTTGGGCCTCTTGCTTACAAGCATGCACTCAGTCTGTTTCATAGTAGCATAGGGGACAGTCTGGTTTAATATTACTGATTCACTGGTCATATATCCACGAAGGACTGCCTGGTGAAGACAGTTTCAAAGTTTCAAAGCAGTACGAAGAAGAAAATGATAGGATCGCAATGTAAAACCTAACTACAAACATGTTTGCAATCATGGTGCTTAAATAAAGATATTATAAAAATTAAAAAGTGAAATAAAAATAAATAATGCTATGAGTAATGTTACACTGTTCAATGATAATATTAGTGACATAAAATTTTAGAATATATTTTTGTTATGAGTGATTGGTTTTGTTTATTATTTACTTCTGTTTTCATTTCTTTGTCCCCAGTTCACAATACAGACCAGGCAAAGGGCCTGTGTTGAGGTGTATATGGGGTGCATTTACTGTACCTCCTCTTTCTATACAGTCAGTGTAAAGAACACAGCCTGTGGTAAGAATTGGGTGGCCTTATCTTTTCTTTTCTTTTTGATTTTTTTAAATATATATATGTATACCCTTCACCAGTGCAACATTCCCATGACCAATATCCCAAGTGTCCTTCCTCCCCACCCCACATCGGCCTATACTCTAGACAGGTTTTTACTTCCCTCATTCATTCTGTGACTGCACTAAGCGATCTCTTTGGTGAGCTTCATGTCAGGAGCTTGACCCTACAGTCCTCCTCTATTTTGTCTCTGAGAATTATTACATAAATGTTTTTCATTTTTCTCAAAACCCATAGATGAGGGAGACCATTCTGTGTTTATCTCTCTCCCTCTGACTTATTTCACTTAGCATTTCATTTTGGCTACACCTGGCAGTGCTCAGGGCTTTCTGGCTCTATGCTCAGAGATCCTGGGTGAGCGTCATGGGACCAATATTGCTCTTGCTCCACCATGGCTAATGTTTATCTATGGGATGCAGGATTGAACCAGGGTTGGCTGTGTGCAAGGCAAACACCCTATCCATGGGAGTCTCTCCCCAGAACTTTATTTCTTTTAAGTAGCTTTCTAAAGCAGTATTTCTCAGAGTGGGCCATACCACCCAAGGGGGTGCTGGATTGATGGGGTTGATGGGTAGCCTTGGGTGCGGTAGAGAGACACTTTTTATTTTCTTAAAGATGTGAGATTTCCAGGAAGGTACCAAGTAAGTTTCTTAGGCCAAATAAGTTTGGGAACCTCCGTTCTAGAACATAACTTTAATACCCATGTGTTATTAAACTTTTCCTGTTGTATGGATGACCCATAATTTCTTTAACTGGTTTCTTTTTTGGTTTTGTTTTAGGGTTATACTTGATGATGCTTAGAGGTTACTCCTGGATCTGCTCTATTCTCAGTGATTTCTATACTCAGAAATCACTCCTGGCAGGCTCGGGTAACCATATGGGATGCCAGGGATGGAATCTGGATAGGCCAGGTGTGAAGCAAACGGCCTACCTGCTGTGCTATCACTCTGGCCCCTTAACTGGTTTCTTATCGAAAGACATTTGGCTCATTTCTAGAGTTATTTTTCCTAGTGAAGTTGTAACTATATCAGAGTTTGTAACAGAAGAAAATCTGATTATTCTTCATGGACTTTTAATGAAATGCTTAGCTATTTATAAGTGAAAGTCCAAGAGGAAAGAAAAATGTAATAATTATATGATATTATATGATAAAACAGTGGTGTAATCTTAATTCATAACCCAGTGTTCAGTTTATCTATTTTAGAACTTTCAGTAACAGTATATTAAGATTGATTTATAGATTAAATTATAATTTAGTTTTAACACAAGTAATTATAAAACTACATTTTTTATTTATTTATTTATTTATTTATTTTTTGGTTTTGGGGTCACACCTGGCAGTGCTCAGGGGTTACTCCTGGCTGTCTGCTCAGAAATAGCTCCTGGCAGGCACGGGGGACCATATGGGACACCGGGATTCGAACCAACCACCTTTGGTACTGGATTGGCTGCTTGCAAGGCAAACACCGCTGTGCTATCTCTCCGGGCCCAAAAACTACATTTTTAAAACTGTACATTAAGCTATCAGTTCATGTCATTCTTTTTAGTCTGCATTTTTCATGACCCAAAAGTGCTTTACATATAGTGATAATTGGCTACTTTTTTTCCTTTGTTTGCTTGTTTTTGGGTCACACCCAGCAGTGGTCAGGGATTACTACTGGTTCTACACTCAAAAATCGCCCCTGCCAGGCTCGGGGACCACATGGGATGCCAGGATTTGAACCACCATTCGTCTATGTGCAAGGCAAACACCCTACTGCTGTGCTATCTCTCTAGCCTTTAATTGGCCATCTTTTTAAGCCTAAATATTAAGTAGTGGATAGAATACTAATTATATAAGTCAGTATATTAGTAATATATATTTGTATGTCTTCAACTAATCTTACAGGATTTTGCTTTTTTGATTGAGAATTTACTTTCAAAATATAAGTAACCTTGTTTGCCATACTGAATTTAAGGTGCTATTGATATTGTGAACTTACATTTTCATTTTGAGAGTTGATAGTTTAGAGTTTCTTCCAGATGTTTAATTTCTTGTGATGGATATTCTGCATACTGTGTCCCTTGAAATTACTGTAGCTAGTTGACATTCTGGCTGTTCATATAATAGTGCTTTTGTTCCATCATGCTTTATTTTTATATCAGACTAAATTTTTAAATTCATCCAGAAGATTTTCTTAAACTATGGTTGTTCTGATATTTATAATATGAATTACTTGGTTAATTGTTTAATATATTATATCTACTTTATAACATGTTCTCTGCAAGTGTTATGCATGTACCAATTCCATGTGAAATCAGAAAGTTTTATGCTTATTTGCATCATAATTAGATATGACTATAGGTTAGTTTTTATTTGATTATTGGAAATATTGGTCTTTCTAATCTTCTGCCTTAGTTATAGGAAATAAAACTAATTTTGCTAGAAATGTCAAATCAGTTCACCTTTGTGATACTTATTTACTCTGAAAATGAATCAGTTCCCTGATATATTGTTTATACTTTTATTAGGATATTCCTCAGAATTCTTAAATTACAGGTGGAAGTGATGGTTTTCTCCATGAACTATAGATACTCCAAGGAAAATAATACACATATTTAGTAGTCACATGTTTTCATGTTCAATACATTTTCATTGTGTTAAATTGAATAGAAATGTTGACTTGGTTATTTTATTCCTAGAAAAATTGTATTTTTAAATAAACTAAATTTATTAATAATCTCAAAGTATCCATCTACAAGTTCATTTCTATATGAAATTAAGCATAGACTATAGTATCTACCCTTTCCAACTAAATATACATTTTTCTTTTAGGATTTGTGCATACAGATATGACGAAAGACATGAAAGAAGAACATTTAAAGAAAAATATCCCTCTTGGGAGGTTTGGAGAACCTGTCGATGTGGCACATGCTGTTGTCTTCCTTTTAGAATCCCCCTATATTACAGGCCATGTCCTCGTGGTAGATGGGGGGTTACAACTGGTGATGTAATAGGTGAACAAGTCAGTTACAGTATAACCAAACATTGGCTGTTGGTTAGTCCTACTTAGCTATACAGGCAACTAATTGAACCTATTAACTAATTAAACCTATCGATAGTGCTTATACTGTTTTCTATCATCATATGTGTATTTGTTCTTGTTTTGTTTTGTTACTCTTGGCTCTGCACTCAAAAATTATTCCTGGTAGGCTTGGGAACCATATGGGATGCTGGGAATGAACCCAGGTTGGTATGTGCAAGGCAAATGCCCTACCCACTATGCTATCGCCACAGCCCTATGAGCATTCTGAAAAGATCATGTATGAGTAGCAGTGCTTTGTAAATGGTATGTACCTACTTTTCCTGTTAAAATATAGATTTTGGGCTATATTTGCTGTATAATACTACCTCTCTTTTAACACACACCAAAAAATTAAATAAAAAACCGTAAGATTTGATTTAAATATGGACATGTTAATTCAAATGCTTATTGTGATGCATATACTTAGCTGAAAAATTGTCCCTTATAAACATAGGCTATTTCTCATCAAACATGTAAATATAAAACAGTGATCTACATTTAGAGCAGGGAGAGGGCTCCTCCAAGAGCAGTTGGCTGGGGTGCAGTGATTAATAAGACAGCTAGAAGGAGACAGAGCGCCTCCTCTGTGCCCCATAAAAGCTTAACAGAGAAGTCATGAAATTTTCCTATACATGGATGTACACGGAATCTATTATGCTGAGTGAAATAAGTCAGAGAGAGAGAGAAAAACGCAGAATGGTCTCACTCATCTATGGGTTTTAAGAAAAATGAAAGACATTCTTGCAATAATAATTTTCAGACACAAAAGAGAAAAGAGCTGAAAGTTCCAGCTCACCTCAGGAAGCTCACCACAAAGAGTGATGAGTTTAGTTAGAGAAATAACTACATTTTGAACGTCCTAATAATGAGAATATATGAGGGAAATGGAAAGCCTGTTTAGAGTACAGGCGGGGGTCGGGTGGGGAGGAGGGAGATTTGGGACATTGGTGATGGGAATATTGCACTGGTGATGGGTGGTGTTCTTGACATGACTGAAACCCAAACACAATCATATATGTAATCAAGGTGTTTAAATAAAATATATAAAAAAAACTGAAAAAAAAAAAAAAAAGCTTAACAGAGGGATGCCAGTGGTAAGAGGGGTCCCTGAAGCTGGAGTAAGTTTCAGCATGCCGTATACCGGCATATAAAATGACCCTCGACTTTTAAGAAGTTTTTTATGGGTTAAAAAGTTATCTTATGCACCAGAAAAAATGGTACTTTAGAGGCTATGGCAGTTTTTGCATATAGACTTTTTGTAAGGAATCTAAGCCAGTATTATGGGCCAAGAGAGATAGTATAGCAAGTAAGGCTGGCATGCATGCACCTAATCTGACTGCAATCCCCTGCACCCCAAACGGTTCTCTGAACATCTCCAGAGATGATGCCTGAGTGCAGAGACAGGAGTAAAGCATTAAGTACTGCTGGGTTTGCTCCCCCAAAACAAAACCCAAAATAAAATAAAATAAAATAAAATAAAATAAAATAAATGAATCTTACATGCTTTATATGTTTTGTCTCAAAAGTGGAAAACTGTATTACTGTTACAAAATTTCATGAGCTATATGACAATGTTTTTTCTTTTGTATTTGTTTGTTGTTGGTTTGTTTTTTTTGTTTTTTTTTTTTTTTTTTTTTTTTTTTTTGGTGACACCCAGTAGTGCTCAGGGGTTATTTCTGGCTCTGTGCTCAGAAATCCATCACTTCCTGCAGGCATGGGGGACCATATGGGTTGCTGGGATTCCAACCACTGTCCGTCCTGGATTGGCTGTATGCAAGGCAAATACTGCTGTGCTATCTCTCCAGCCCCTGACAATGTTAATTGTTATGATGAAATTGATATTTTATTATACTGATTGAGTTTTCTAAAAGTGGGTCATTGACAAAATAAGAATATTTATAGGGCATGGGTTAATTGAAATCCTGCAAAAGGTAAACATTATACATTTTCATGTATGCCTTGAAATTCAATGTTTATATAGAATTTTAAAAAGCACTATCAGACTCAAACATGAATTTAGAATATTGTCTCCTTAAATTACATTACAAATATAAGTGTGATATACTTGATTTATTCTATAGAAAAGTTCAAAGATGATGAAGCAGTAAGTCTTAAGCTGTATGATGAAGTGTATGTATCTATTTAACCTAGGAAGAAAGGTATTTTTTCTAAATAGCAAGATACTTAAAAACTGTATAAGAAATGTTGGCACCCTGGACCAAACAAAACATTCACTCGATGGGGCAAGAGTGATGGCGCAGTGGTAGAGCATTTGCCTTGCACACAGCTGACCCAGGATGATCCCTTGGTGTCCCATATGGTCCCCCAAGCCAGGAGAGATTTCTGAGTCCATAACCAGAACTAACCCCTGAGCATCACCGGGTGTGGCCCAAAATATAAAAAAACAAATAAATATTTACTCTACCACTTAAATTTCTTGTACCTCATAAATTAATACCAAATTAAATATATATTAAATATATATGCATTAATGAATAGAATAATACCCTCCAGTTGAAAAAGACAATATTAATTACTCATGAGCATTTAAATAATATTCAATTATATTGCATTAAATGGTTTTATATATTAAGCAACCAAAGCCTAGCTTTGGGGGGCAGTGGTGGGCAAAACACCTGGTGGTGCTCAGAGCTTATTAATCCTGGCTCTGTACTCAGGGATCTCTCCTGGCAAGGCTCAGGGGACCATATATGATGCCAAAGATCTAATCCAGGTTGGTTGTATGCCCGATAAGCACTTTGCTTCTCTGGGTCAACATTAGTTTTTAAAGAAAATATTTGCTGAAAATAAAGACCCAGGCTGGATGTAAAATATTAGGTGACATCTATTTTGCATTGAACTGTTTTATGAGGAATAATGGTACTGTTTCAAATGATAAATTTATGTTGATTATTTATTATTTATATTTTAAATATTTGCTGCATTTTGAAAGTGATGTTTACCAGTTTTTATCAGGGCTGAACATTATTTTATGCAAACAAAATAATGAAAAACTTGTATGCAAAATTAAAAATTCAAGATTGTGAGGATATAGTAAATGCTGTTATTGAAAACTTAATATACAAATAAAGTCAAATTCATTTAAAGTTATTTATTTTTTAACAATTATTTATGTTTTATTATCTATACTTGTTGGTACTTAATAAGTATTTATAATGTGAGTAAGTTAATTGTGAGTGAAATTATTGTTAACCAGGTTGCCTTCAAAAAGCAAGTGTGGGAATATACAGAATTTATTAGGCATTAATAATGTTAGGCACACATGTGAAATGCAGCAATGATAGTTCTAAGACAGAGAATTTATGTAGGCAGAGTAGGTCACTTTCTTGATATTTCGCTTATCATTTTTTGCACTTTTTTTTAGTGTGATTTGTTTGGTTATAGGGCCACATTCAACAGTACTTATTCCTGGCTCTGTACTCAGAAATCACAACTATTGGTGCTTGGGGTACTGTATGGTGTGCCTGGGATGGAACCTGAGTCAGCAATGTGCAATACACTTTAATATCACTCCAGCTCTTAATATGATATTTTAAATTTTATTTTATTTTTATGAAAGCCTTTAATTGAATCACTGTGAGGTAGTACAAAGTTGTTCATTATTGAATTCCAGTCATACAGTGTCCAACACCCATCCCTACACGAGAGCACATTTCCTGCCACCAATGTGTCAGCTTCTCTCCCATCCTCTCTTCTGTCTGCCGTTTGGCAGACATTTTTCTTCTCTCTCTTTTTTTGTGTCCCTCTTTTCCTTTTAGGCACTCTGTTTTGCAATATTCTTACTGAAAGGGTATCATGCATATCACTTTACCTCCTTTCAGCACCCAAATCTTGTCCAGAACGATCATTTCCAACTATGGCAGTAGTTGGTCTAAAGGTTTAAAAAATTTTGCTACTGAGTCCATCAGACCTGGGCTTTTCTTTCTGGGAAAACTTTTGATTACCAATTCAATTTTCTCAGTAGTGATAGGTCTGCCCAGATATTCCACATCATCTTGGCTCAACCTTGGGAGGTTATAGGAGTCCAAAAATTTATCCATTTTTTTCTAGGTTCTCTTATTTTGTGGAAAATGATTCTTTAAAGTAATTATTTAAATTTCTGTAGTGTCTGTGTAACATCACTCTTTTCATTTCTGATAGGGCTTATTAGAGTTTTCTTGCTTTTTCTCTCCTTTTAGAATCTTGCTAATGGTTTATTAGCAAGGGTGGGCCTTGGAGTCTCATTATTTGGATTGCTTCTAGCTGGTACCCTTTGGGTGTCCAGGTTGTGGGTACATGCATTCTCCAGTTCTGAAAACGTCTCAGCAATAGCAGGGATTGGGAAGAAGGCGGGGGGGGGGGGGGGCGTGGCATTGGTGATGAGAATGTTGCACTGGTGAAGGGGGGTATTCTGTTTATGACTGAAACCCAACTACAATCATGCTTGTTATCATGGTGCTTAAATAAAGATTTTATATTTAAAAAAAAGAACATTATAGTAGTACAACCTCTCCTAAGATGTAGAGGTTCTTTCTCAAATTTAATGCAATAATCAACTTTGAGAGGTGTGTGAAGCAGAACCCAATAACCTGCTGGAACAAGTAAAATAAATGATAAATGAAATCTTGATAGCTGAAATGTACCTTTATTTCATTAAGAGACTTTGGCGGTTGCTACCTCTTAATTGTCCCATGAACAGAAATGCTGTACATCTTGCAGGATGAGGCAGTCTTATGCTCTGAAGTGGCCTTCCAAGCAAGGGTCACTGTTACAGTCATGGAGTATACTAGCCTATGAACATAACTTTGCTAGTGTGTCACACAGTCTTAAGTTTTGAAGTGTTGAAATAAAATGTGTACATGCTCTTGGAAGTGCTGTGGTGTTTATTTTTAATTCACAAAAAAATGGAAATAATAGCGAAATAATAATTAAAATAAAGCTTGGAAAAACTATACTGTTGTCCCATAAGCTTACATTATTTTCATATTTTTATTTATTTTTGTTTTGTTTTTGGGTCATACCTGGCAGCACTTGGGGATTACTCCTGGCTCTATGCTCAGAAATTGCTCCTGGCAGGCTCTGGGGACCATATGGGATGCCAGGATTCAAACCAATGATTTTCTACATGAAAGTCAAACACCTTACCTCCATGCTATCTCTCTTCATTCACTATTTTTATTTATATACCATTATAATTTAGTGTTTATCAGGAACTAGCTATAAATGAGAAAAATGTTTAGCAAGTCAACACATAAAAAATGATATCTTTGTTGCTTCTTCACAATTGTCTTCCTAGCCATCTGGGTTGCCAATGATTCTGATGTTGTTTCTTTCAAATTTGTCTCAAAGTTCTCTTATCAACTGTTCATTTATTTTAAGACACATTTCCTCTTACTGCTGTTCTCTGGAGGTATTGGGCACCTGATCTTCAAGCTCACTGATTCTGTCCTCAGCAGTTGTTGTTTTGCTGGCGAAACTGCCCAGTGAATTTTTCATTTTGCCTACCTACTGTCGTTTCTGTTTGAAGTTTTCTTATTTCTGGTCTCTGATCCCCATGGGTCTTATTGGCTGTCCCTACCATGGTTTCTTTGAATTCTTTGAACATCCTCAATATTTCCTTGCTAAAGCCCTTACCAGAGAGGTTATATAACTGGCTGGTACTGGTTGGGTCTTCAAAGTTACCATCTTCAATCACTAAATATGGTAGTGCTTGAGTTGTTTTCCCATTGTGACCTTTGCAGTTTATATGTGGTTATTATGTGATGTAGTGTAGCTCATTGACTGGAAGAAATGTGCAGCCACAGAGCAAAGTGGAGTGGCCATACTCTTTTAGGGTATATTGACCTGGATGTGAAAATGGTACTTCTAAGTCACAAAGAGGACCCGCTGCTGCTTTGTCTGCCTGACTTAGTTTCTTGGGACTGTGTATGGAATAAATCTTTTTTTTTAATTTTTACTTATTTATTTTTAATAATATTTTTAAACACCTTGGTTACAAACATGATTGTGGTTGGGGTTCAGTCATATAAGAGGACACCCCCCATCACCAGTGCAACATTCCCACCACCAATGTCCCAAGTCTCCCTCCTCCCTACCCCGCCCTGCCTGTACTCTTTTTTTTTTTATAAATTATCTTTATTTAAACACCGTGAATACAAATATAATTGTAGTTGTATGATTACAGTCATGAAAAGAACACCCCCCTTCCCCAGTGCAGGATTCCCACCACCAATTTCCCAGATCTACCTACTCCCCACCCCACCCACACCTGTACTCGAGACAGGCTTTCTTTTTCCCTCAGTCATTCACATTGTTATGACAGTTTTCAGTGTAGTTATTTCTCTAACTGTACTTATCACTCTATGTGGTGAGCTTCATGTCATGAGCCACACCTACATGGGAAGATGGGGGGAAATAAGGGTTGGGACTGAGGCAGTAAAATATTAGAAATGAGATTTGTAGGGCAGTATCAAGGTCACAATACAAGATGGATGTTATGGATATATAAAATATATGCATACAATACTATCACTAGGAAACCAAGAAGAAAAAAATTCCAGTGACTGTCCCAACATAAACCAATGCTAGAATGGACCACCCTCCTCCCAAAGCGCATTCCCATTAGTGTAGGGAGAGGTAGGGGGGAAGCCTGAGGACCACTAAGAGTCCACCTGAACCCACTTCTGGCCATCTGAGCTGGCACCCAGGGAAGGCCTGGAGTCAGGGGAAAAAGACAAGGACGACTGGGGGCCTGCCAAGCCTCCCAGCACTCCCCAGGCCAGGGAGAAGGGCTGCGGTATGGGGCCTCCCCAAACCTCATACCTGGCAAGAGCTGGTCTCCAGAATCAAGGAGGAAACCGGAAGCCAGATGTCTGCCCGCCCTCCTCCTCATGCACCTCCCCCCTGGAGTACGGAGGGAGGGGGAAGCCTGAGGACCCTTAAGAATCCACTGGAACACATTTCTGGCCACCTGAGCCAGCACCCAGGGAGGGCCTGGAGTCCAGGGGAAAAAGAGGGGTTAGGCTATGGGGCCTGCCAAGCCTCCCAGCACTTCCCAGCCTAGGGAGAAAGCCTCTGGCATGGGGTCTCCCCAAACCCCATGCCTGGCAACAGTTACGTAAGCTCAGTTTTTCTGATCGTTAGTTCAGTGTGAAAAATTTTAATTTCAGTTGACAAATCCTGTTGATGCTTAATTGTGCTCCAGTCAAGTCTATCGATGCTTTTTAGAGCTCCCTGAACATTTTCTATAATTCTACTCTAAAGTTCTTATTTGAGAGGATACCTAGCTGTTTCCTACATTTTAGATTATTAGAGGAGCCATCTTGATTTCTTTAAATATGGGGGTGTACTGCAAAATTACTCCATTGGTAAGGCTGTAGATTGCTTATTACAATGTGCAGAAATAGAATTCAGGGGTTACAAGATAACGAAGCTCCGCTTTGTTCTGTGGCCATGCTTTTCGGGTGTGGGTCCTGGAGAGTTTATAGTCCTTGGTGTGTCTAGGCTGGCTCAGCAGAAAAGAGGCAGAGAGCATGGCCGCCATTCTTTATAAATCTCTGGGTACCCAATCACACGGCAGGAATTGGCCCCACATTCGTTGGGTGGGGACATCTTAACAGGTGTGGGTCCTGGAGAGATTATGGTCCTTGGTGTGTTGTAGAATTAAATAATTAACAATGGTGCTGGATGGAGAAGGATGGAGGCCTTTATTCTTAGGCTATGGCCACATGGCTTCATCCCTCATCAACCAGCGGGTCTGGGGTCCAGGAAAGCGACGGGTATTGAACTCACTCACAGGCAGGCTTCATGAAGCATCAACTTTATTTATGCCCTATCCACCACATGTGTGGCCTATATCATAACCTTTTAAGCATTCAGCCATTCTTAGCTAGCCCTGCATCTTAACTCCTTTCAGCCATCTTCCCTTTGACCTCCATGCTGGCAAAAGACCAAAAGCTTCATCTCCTCTGATCAAAACCTTATCTACCCTTTCCAAGACCCCTCCCAGGAAATGGGCGGGGTCTTGCAGTTAAGGTCAAGTTACCTAGGAAGAATGGAGAGGATGAGGCTTCAGTGTGTCTAGGCTGGCTCAGCAGGAAAAAAAAAAAGTGGAATAAATCTTTTAAGGTCAACTTCTACACCCCACCGCTTCCCAGCAAGAGGTCATAATAAATAAGTTTAGGGAGTCAACAATATAAATGTGACCTCTATCTACGTTAAGTTTCTTACCTTAAAAGTACTTCCAGGGCCCGAAGAGATAGCACAGCGGCATTTGCCTTGCAAGCAGCCGATTCAGGACCAAAGGTGGTTGGTTCGAATCCCAGTGTTCCATATGGTCCCCTGTGCCTGCCAGGAGCTATTTCTGAGCAGACAGCCAGAAGGTAACCCCTGAGCAACGTCGGGTGTGGCCCAAAAACCAAAAAAACAAAAACAAAAACAAAAAAACTTCCAAATATTTGCCCTGCACTTATATCTTAGGTCATCTTGCTTTGTGGGGAATAGGATGTGATAAGCTGGCCTTAAAAATTACACCAATGTAAAATTACAAATGAGAAAAACACTGCAAAAACAAGCTTCTCTTGCCACTATTAAATTAACTTCTTGAGAAATTTGCCCTATTCTGGAATATCAAGCATGGCTTCTCTGATGCAGGGATAGTTGAAATAAAGTTGGTGTGTGTGTGTGTGTGTGTTTTCCTTTTTTTGGTTTCTGTTTTTGGACCACATGTGGCAATGCTTAGGTTTTACTTCTGGATCTCTACTCAGGAATTACTCCTGGCAGTGCTCATGTGACACTATGGGATACTGGGAACTAAACTCAGGTTGACATGTGCCTGCTGTACTATTGCTCCAGTTCTTCCCAGTTGAAAAAAGTCAAGCTTTCCTTCCGTAGAGAACAGTATGTGTAAGAATCTTGTAAAAGAGATCATGGTGACTCAAGAACTGAAAGTTATTATGTCTGGGATATGAAAAAATGGGTAACAGAATAGGAGGGTGGTGTTGGACTATCCACATCTTGGTAGACAATGTTAAGGATTTTACAAGTTGGTTCTCCTAAGTATTGGAAAGATCTCAAGCAGTAGGGATACACGATGCATTCTGAAAAGATCTCTTTGACCCCATTGTAAACAAAAAGGGATGAAGGAAAAATAGAAAGACTTGTACTTGACACAGTGCATCTGAGACATAAAAGTAAGTTGAACATAGGATGTTGTAAGGAGCAATGGTGAGAAGTGAGATTTATCTGAAATGATCAGTAAGTACTTGGTGATAGATCAGGTATGTGAAACAGGTTACAACTCTCGGTGAGTGTTGGCTGCTAGACAGAACAATGAATAAGGTATATGGGAGAAGTGAAGTAGTTGGGGAGCTCATAAATTTAGCATTAAACACCCCAAATCTGTTGTACTGTAGAGATATGAAATAAGACCTCAAATATCTATGAATTAGAAACTCCGTAGGGGAAGTCTGGGCCAGAAATGCACTCAGAGTCATTTATGTATAAGTGGTAAAGTCTTGGGAATTAATGAATGGAAGTAGTTGTCTAGGCTGAGAGTTTAGAATGGGAGGATGGCAGTGACAGTCTCACATGCTGTGCTGAGTGGGAGTCTAGGATCAGGCCATAAGGGACACTGGCATAGGAACACTGAATGGTTAGAGGTCAATGAGATTTAAAAAAAAAAGAGTTTGAGAGGGTAAGTAGGAAACAGGAGAGGGCCATATCTTAGAAGCCATGGCAAGAAAATATTCTTGAAGGAAAGAATCATTCATAGCAATGTTGTAGGACATGTTAAATAAGGGATGGATTAGGAACATAGAAATTATTTACTTAAATAAGAATTTTTGTGGATTGTTGGACACAGAAAGTTAAAATAAATGAAGAAGGATCTTTACTTCACATGATACACAAAAATCAAGTCCAGATGGAAAAATGATTTAAATGTCAAAACAAAGCTTAGTAGAAAATAGACAAGGTAAATATTTTTCTGACCCTGTGGTGTGGCAGTTCTTAAACATAGAAAAAAAACTGGTTAGAATGATGATGTTAAAATGAAGATGTTTATTATGAAAACTACTTAAAAACGCAAAATGACTCAATACTAACTAGTAGAAGTTTTAGATGTCTAATAGAAAGTATCAAGACTATCTAATGAACAGTAAATAAGAATGAACCAATAGAAATGGCAGAAGATGTGAAATTTTTACGGAAGAGAAAACAAAGCCAACATGTGCTGAACATATGTTTCAGTTAATTATGGATATGCAAACCAAGGCCACTATGAGATTTCACTTGACATTCAATTGGCAAAAATTAACAAGTCTGGTAATACCAAGTGATATGGAGCAGAGCTTCTCAAACAAGAGGAGTCACTTAAAATCCTTTCTTCAAATGTACCTTCTGATTTAGCAGATTTACATTAGAACTTAGAATGCTGTATGTCTACAAATCTCTAAGTGATGCTGATGGCCTGTACATGGTCAATGGTAAGACTATAAAAGCCTCCTCATGTCATAACAAGATATTTTTGTGTGTAAAGCTTGAGAAGAATTGGTAATCTTTTCTAAATAGTTGGTAACATTCACCAATGAAGTGTTGGTCACAGCTTTTGTTGAAAATTTTTTGATTATGATTCATTATTTCAAGTACTTGGTATGTTCAGTTTTCTTGTTTCTTTATGATTCTTAGTAGGTTGAATGTTTTTCAGGAATTTATCCATTCTCAAATATCTAGTTGGATGATAAAATTATTTAGTCTGTTAAAATCCTTTGTATTATATACCTATATTTGTGTTTAAATCTGTTGAAACCTTTTTTTATTTCTGAATTATTTACTTGAATTCTCTTTTTTTTAGCTTTTGTCAAGTTTTTCAATTATTTCTTTTCAAAGAGCCATATTTTAGTTTTATTTTTTTCTATTGTCTTAAAAAAATAGAAAATTCTTTCATTTATAGCTACTATTTTCCTTTTTTTACTCAACTTGGGATTTCATTATTTTTATATATAAAGCTAGGTCATTTTGTTAGGATGTTTCTTGTTTCTGGAGATTGGCATTTATTGCTACAAAATTCCATCTTCAACTTGTCTTTGTTGGATTCCATAAGTTTTGTTATACTGTTTCCCATTTTCATTTTTCTGAGATATTGATTTTTCTCTTGGGTTCTTCTTTGAACCTTTGGTAAGGTTCAGAATGTTTGTGAATTTTCTGCTGCTCTTATAATTTCTTTCAAATTTTATACCATCATGATCTGAAAAGATGCTAGATATAGTTTCAATCTTTTTAATTTATTAGGCTCTTTGTATGGTCTCACATGATCTATCTTGGAGAATATTTCGAGGGCTCTAAGACAAATACCTGTTTCTTTTTAGATGTACTAGCATGTACACAAAATGCATTTGCTTTGTATATTTATTTTTGGACTACATTCAACTGTTCTGTGCTCAGGGTTCACTCCTGACAGTGCTGGGGGAAGCTGGGAGAGTGTATGTGGTGCTTCAAATTGAATTGGTGTCAGCCACATGCAAGGCAAGTGCCTTATTTACCATATTATCTCTTGGGTCCAGTTTTGTCTGCTTAGCTACTGCTTGTTGGATGCATAAACATTTACAAGTGTTATAGTCTCTTATTCAATTGTTTCACTGTGTAGGTGTTTTTTGAATTGTATTACAATTTTTTTAATGTTTTGTCCTGAGTAGGGAAGATCTTGCAAACAGTAGTGTGCATATCTCACTTTTGCGAGGCTATGAGTGTGATCCCTGGCACCACATGCACATCAAAGCCCTAGTTCCACTGGGAGTGAGCTTGGGCCCTAGGACACTACTGGGTATTGCCCCTACTTACAATTAAAATACAATTATAGGAATAATTTTATTTTGTTTAATATAAGTATAGGTATCTCAGCTTTCTTTTGGTTTTCATTTGCATATAATATATAGTTACCATTAACTATATATTTAATTTGGGGTAGTGTATATTCTTGCATCTGATTCCATTGTGGAAATTTTCTACTAAATACATTGTGTTAAAAAAAAGAAAGGGAAAATTCTGGGGTGGCAGTGAACGATATGAAAATGAGAAAAAAAGGGGCCGGGTAGGTGGCGCTGGAGGTAAGGTGTCTGCCTTGCAAGCACTAGCCAAGGACGGACCGCGGTTCGATCCCCCGGCGTCCCATATGGTCCCCCCAAGCTAGGGGCGATTTCTGAGCACATAGCCAGGAGTAACCCCTGAGCGTCAAATGGGTGTGGCCCAAAAACCAAAAAAAAAAAAAAAAAGAAAATGAGAAAAAAAATCTATGTACAGTAACATTGAGAGATAGAAAATATCTATAAATAAATGTAGAAGAAGAATAAGAACTCTATCCTAAAAACTACAGAATGCTGATTGCTGTGAGAACCCAAAGAGCTAAACTAATAAAGAAGTTTGTTATATTCTTGGGTCAAAGACTCAGTATTATCATGGTGTCAGTCTTAATGGATCTATATATAGATTCAGCAAATCCAAATAAAACTTTCTGTAAAACTTTTATACACAGCAAGTGATAAACTGATTTTTTAAAAAAATGAACAGGGAAGGGGCCCGGAGAGATAGCACAGCGGTGTTTGCCTTGCAAGCAGCCGATCCCAGTGTCCCATATGGTCCCCCGTGCCTGCCAGGAGCTATTTTTGAGCAGACAGCCAGGAGTGACCCCTGAGCACCGCCGGGTGTGGCCCAAAAACCAAAAAACAAAATAAATAAATAAATAAATGAACAGGGAAATTAAAACACCCTAGATTAATCAAAGCATTTTTATTATGGTGATCAATTGGAAAAGAATGAACTTTCAAGTACTACCCAGCTAATTCTAAAGCTGCACTAATCAAGGCAATGTGATATTAGGTATAGGATAGACACCCATGTCAACAGATTTGAAAAGAGATAACTCAGGATTGTCTATGTTCAGTTGAGTTTTGGCAAAGGTGCCAAGACCACTCAGTGAGGAAGAGAAGGCTTTCAGCAATGGTCCCGAAACGGCTTGTCTGGCACGTAGAATAATGAAGCTTGGCCTCTACTTCACACCATACTTAGAAGTAAACTGAAATTATATAATTTATAGAGAAACTATAGGAAACAAGTCCTTGGGACCTTGAGATAGGTCCCAGAGTTTACTTAGTCACAAAAGGCAAAAGTTATGCTGAAAAATATTGGTAAATTGGTTTTTATCAAAATCAGAATGCTTGTCCTTTAGAAAACACTTAGTCACAGACAAGGGGAAACTTTTTACAATACATATTTATGAAAAAGACTTGCTTCCAGCATATATAACAAGCTGTTGCCACTGGATAATAATAGTATAGCCATGCAGAAGTAGACAGAAGATTTGATTACATACATCACAAAAGACATGCTTGAATGACCTTAAGTAT
Source organism: Suncus etruscus (assembly GCF_024139225.1). Classification (NCBI taxonomy): domain Eukaryota; kingdom Metazoa; phylum Chordata; class Mammalia; order Eulipotyphla; family Soricidae; genus Suncus; species Suncus etruscus. The sequence continues at coordinate 118,812,457 of NC_064851.1, forward strand.
ATGAAAGGATGCTCAGTAGCTTAGTGATGAGGGAAATTCATACTAACGTTAAAATGAGATACTGCTGTTTCCATTAGGATGGGTGCAATAGTAACATCAATCGTTGATAAAGCCAATTATTGTCCACAGCATCAGGAACCTCAATACACTTTTGATTGGGGAATAAAATGTTAAAATTTTTGTGGAGTGGAGAAAGAATACAGCAGGTAGGAATGTCTTGCATACAGCTGACCTGAGTTAGGTTTATTGAGCTAGTTGATGCCCCATCTGGCCAACTTAGCACTGCTGGCAATGACCCCTGAGCATGAAGCTAGGAGTAAGCCCTGAGTATAGCCAGGTGTTGCCCCAAAATGAAACAAAAGGAAAAAAAAGAAGAAAAATTTTTTGAAAATCTATTTCGTATTAAAACATTTTTGCATAACTATCCTACAACTCAGCTATCCACTGAATGAAAGAGATCAGATCAAGAGAGTAAGTACTGTACTCAGTTATATGAAACTCTGGGATGTGCAAACTAATTGAAAATAATAGAAAGCATCTGAGTATTGTCTGGCTCTGAACGTGGCTGGTAGGGTGGGGTTAGGGGTTGGCAAATGGACTCCATTCAGAGAAGCCTGGGAATACTTTCAAGAATGGAGACGTCTCCATCTGATTATATTGCTGAACCATGAGTGTGGAGGACTTCAAAATCACTCACATAATACACTTCAAGACCACCAGACTGGCCCTCAGGACAAAAGGTGTAGGGGGACTAGAAGTGGTAGGAGTTGGTTCATGAATTGGAATGAGCCCGGCCAAGCGCACACTATTTGAAAAAATTTTCCTCTATCTGCATTAAGGGTTACACTTACATGAATCATTTTGTAGTAACATATCCTGAATGTTGCCATGCAGTATGATGTTTGCCAAAATAACCAAAGTTATCAAAAGACTTTTGATGAACACTCTTTAAAATGTGTTCCGTAAATAAAACCACCTTTAGTTTAGTCTAGATATTTATTTGTTTAGTATTACGTTTCCTCTACTGAAAGCTTTAGGGTGATCAAGTGTTCAAATAAATGGCGATTCAGAATCTGTTTTGAAGTGGCAATTTCTTTCTTCCCAAGAGTGATGGAAATCTCGTCTTTAATTTAGCTTACTAACATATTTATGTAAATGTCTGGGATCATCTTTGAAATTAATACCTGCTTGTGCTGGTCCGGGATATAAGAGGAATGTTGTTTGGGTCTATCTTATTGGAATTTTGAGTGACATCAACTAGCTGCAAATCTTCTGTGACTGTATCACTAATCTTTCTTGCCATTTCATAAATGTTCAAGCTTGGTCCCAGAAAAGGGTTTTGTGTCTTTTTACGGTGAGGTTAGTGGGAAGTAATTACCTCTGGGGCCAGAAAATTCTGGTTTCAAGTTGCGCCTCTGTAACTGAGTGTAACTAACTGTGATTTTGGCAAATACATTCCTCCACTGAGTCTGCTCTTTCACCTGTAAAGGGAAGCAATAATTCCTAAAGATAAAGATTTCATAAAATAGTGATAATATACTGAGCAAGTGCTGGCACCTAGTAGGTGGTTGTGACTGGTTCCCTTCATCACAATGGAAGAGCACCTCATACATTGTAGCTGGAGTCCTTTGAGTGCTGGAAGGAACATTATGGTTTATATTCCAGTATTTTCCACTTTTTTGCATGTACTTTCTTGACTCTTATTTTCCAAGTCCCATTTTTCGAATTTATCTATTTATCTTGATTTAAAACATATGGGTCCTGAGCCTTGTGATTTTTTTGGTTTATTCATAAAAATACATACCGAAACAGTCATGAACCCAGGTCTGTATCTGTGAGCCTGTCTCAGAGGGAAAGCTTTTTTGAAGCTTCTGCTGTGTTGTGCAGTGTTGACATTACTGCTTTCCCCCTACATAAGAGCTCAGCTTGAATACGTGTGTCCTTGAGCCATTGGGACCTGACAAGCCGCACACAGCTTCTAAGGTCAATCTCATGTTAATCAGTACTTTCCCCGTGGTTTTGCTCAGATGAACCTGCTGGCTGTTGCTGTTCCACAGCTAGCAGCTTTTTCAGCCTCCGCCCAAGCACCATGATCTGCCTTAACCCGTCAATCTCTTGACATACACATGTAATGTCAGATTGAAGACTGGACCCTTGCCTGTGATTTCTTGGGAAGAAGAGTTGAGGTAGGCCTGGGAGTGTATTGCCACAGAATTCTCCAGGACACTGCTTACTGTCCACAGTGTCTCTGCTTAGCTTTTCCACAATTGGAAAGTCAGTTTGCCAAGTCTGTAAGTACGAAATGGGCCCTCTACTAAGACAACAGGGCAGTGTAAGAGACAACCAGATTCGTGTTGATAAATTCAGCTGTCTGTGTATGAGCATCTGATATCTACAAGTCAGATATTCTACCACCAGATCTCACCCTGGCATCCTTCAATGTTTTTTTGAAATACCTCCTTCAGAGCCCAGACAGTACAGTAGTGAAGGCACTTGCTTATACATGGCCAACCTGGGGTCAGTCAATCTCTCACATTCCCTATGATGCCACAGCCCCTGCCAGGAGTAAGCTCTGAGCACTGCTGGGTGTGGGCCCCCAACAAGACACACCAAAAATATTTTTTTAAAGCAAATTAGAAGTTCCAGGTGCACGGTGGGCATTACTGGCTGGGGAGAACTCTCTTGTGGGGTTCTGTAGACAGTACTCACCAGCAGTACTCCCAGAGTCAGATTTCTAGCTCATTGACTCATAGGTGTTTTGGTACTGGAAGTCCTTGGCGTGCTGAAAGAAAAAAATAGTGAAGGACCCAAAGGCATGGTTGTTTCCTGTGTGGGTTACCTTGGCCAGCACTTGGCATCTTGGAAAATCAAACAGAATGTTTCAGAATTTGTTACTCTATTGCAAAACAGCGATAGCAAACACCTGATTGTTGATCTTGCAAATATTTTATGATAACTGACAACTTTCTACAAACAAGATCTTGGAAGAGTGACATTATTTTACATCTGGGGCAATCTTTTTAATGTCCAGCTTAATAGAAGACAGCTGGGCCCACATCTGTTTCTGCTTTACTCTTTCAGTATCTCATGTGAGGTCGCTTTTGGGAGCATCCCCATAGGTTTGGAGAGAAGGAGGCAAACTAGCACATAATGTTGTAGGTTATTTTGGAGTGGAGGTATGACCCCACTACCCTCTCCATGCCCTCTAAGCTCCACTTGGGACTCTCCTTGATTTGGGGGCTGCTCTTGGAGAACTGGAGTTTGAACTGCTTCGCTTTAGATGGAGTGAGGCACCTTGGAGAAGACAAAGTCTGGAACTCTGGCCTTTGGCACTCTGGAAAGTTGTTTCATCTGCCCTGTCCTCTCCTCCCCAGGGCCTGCCATAGCCAAGCAGTGCAGCAGGGACCTTTATGTTCTGCCACCCAGTCTCCAGTGAAGGGGCAGGAGAGGAACTGCTCCCAGTTGACTTCTTCAACTTCTTTCCCCTAGTCCCACTGCATAAGCATTTCTATCCCATCATCTTCCCAAGGCACCCAGTACACTTGTTTATTCCTACAGTCTGGGGTGAGGTCTGTCCTGGTTGTTTTCCAGTTTCCTCTGTTCTGTTCCAAATTAAACTTTTGGGCCTCCTGGCCAAGTATCTATTATCTTTCTAACAATTGGAAGGTTCTTGTTCTACTTTCTCACTGGTTTAATCCTCAAAGCAGTTTTTGGTGTTTGGGGACATAGTGCGCTAACCATGTATGTGGAGGTTCTAGTCTTTACTTGAAAGTACCACTAATAGACCAATTCTGGTTTGGGAGCCATACCCAACAGTGCTCAGGGGATTCTGCAGTGCAAGGATGAAACCCAGGTTTCTTACAGGCAAAACATGCACCTCAGCCCTTTTTGATACCCCTATCTTTACCCTCTGGAAATGCCATTTAAAGGGAAGTTTCTCCACAGGCTACCTGGGCACCATTCATTTGCCTCCAGACCATTTCTCACTGCATTACTGCTCTGGAATCTCATGGAAGTCTGGATGGAGACTCAGTAGCCTTCAGAGCTAGACACTCTAAGGACTCATCATATATGTTTGTATGTTTTAGAAGTTGGGGTGCTCAATGTGGGGTTCAGATCACAAGCCTTTGTTTAAGCTTGTGAATTTCCTCCTGTTGGGGACACTGCACAGGAGGTGGAGGTTTGGCCAAGACTGTCATGGCCTTCCTTCCTGTTTTCCTGGGACCCTTTTTAACTTGTGTACTGTGTTACAGCAGCTCTGCTTGCTCTGGGGTTTCTTTCTGAGGAGCTAGTATTGGGTCAGAAAGTAAAACAGGGAGGTGTTTGCCTGCTTATGGTACCCTGATTATCACCCTAATTCTCCCCTAGGCTCCCGCTGGGACTCTTGTTTCTGTGTTTGCATACAATGAATCCCAGAGGGGGAAGAGGTAGAATTTGCTAGATGGTGCCCTTTTTTCCTGCATGTTGTGTTGAATTAACTAAACCCTAGTCTAGGAGCTGCCTTTGTAAGGAGGTGCCTTCCAAAGCTTTCCAAATTAGTTGATCTTGGTAGGTAGACCTGACCTCTTTAGATCTTCCCTTAAAAGAGTCCTAGTTTACAAGAGATGGAAGACTTGGGAGAAATTTACCTCCTAGAGGTGCTCATCACTGGCTTTGAGGGCAGAGAGGGGGAATGTATAGGGGGGAATATAGGTAATTTCTGCACTGAGCTGGTCTCTAATTCTTCTTTTAGGAACTGTAAAAAATACAAACCCTAAATTTTGGCACAGCTACTTGAACTTGGAAGAGAATTTCAAGTTCCAGAATTCCAAGTTCCAAATGAGCATCCAATAGACACACATGGTAGTGCTGGGAGATGCTGAGCAGAGAATCCAGCTCTATGTGCCTATAAAAACCCTCAAGCTAAGGAGTGAGTGTTTATGGAAACCTCTAAGTTGATGCTTACTACATAGAATGGCAAAAAGAAACAGAATGTTTGGCTTCACGCAACTGTAACTATTCTTTGTTAAATATTTATTGAGGTTAAAACCACATTACACCAGCACAACAATCCAAAATAGTAATGACAGTATTTTGTTTTTGTTTTTGTTTTTTATAAATACAACATAAAAGGTGGCAAAAATAATGCTACTTAATCCCAAACCCAGCAAGTTAGCAAAAAAAAAAAGTCACATTCAGAGAAATTTGGCAAGATATGACGATGCCCATCATATTTCTACGCTCTAGATAGGTTCATGAGAGACTTTGCTTGGTATCTAAAATCCCATATTAGCAATGCATGTAAATGTGGTAAAGAAACCTGGACCACTCAGCGTAGAATATCTGCCATTTGGTGCACAAGTTATTAATCATTTCAAACCTGGTCAGTTGGTGTTCTTACAAAGAAGTAGAAAGCTGTACATGTGAAGCAGTAATATGAAATATATGGGGTGGTACACAGATATAAAATTATTTTAAAAAACACTACATATTGAATTGAGTAACTGAGCTAAGAGTTCTGCAGCAATTTTATTATAAATAGTGAAAGATATATGTGTTTTGAAAAAGAAATACAGTATTTTCTTTTCATAGCAAAGTACCATTGAAAGCCTCATGTTTTATAATAGTAGGCCAAATTATTTCTTTTCTTTTAAAAAAAATTGTTGGTTCCGACTTAAAACTGTCAAGTCTGGTCAGCATCAATTCCATCTAGTTGATGCAGAATCATACGCATTTAAACAACAACAACAACAACAACAATAACAAAACAACCCATCTTTACTGATGCCTTTACAAACTACTTGGAACCCAGCACCATGTATTGGCAAATTTGACGGCAGCATGAGAGTAAAACTAGTATTTCCCATTCACCAAATCTTGGTGAAAAGATTAAAAAAAAAAAAAAAAAAAAGAATGTTATGCCACAAATCTGTTTTTGTCTTCTCTAAGCCTCCATTTTCCTCAGGTAAACAAAATCCTACAGGCGATTGCTCATTTAAGCCAATCTTGCAGTCTCAGTCCATTTTCAACTTGCTCTACACACCTAAACTCTTCAGCTATGACACAGACTTCAAGATGCACTGAAATGTCCATAGTATGTGTGCTTGCACCAAATTTCCCACCAGCCCCTTGGAAACCCCCAGCCTCTGAATGCCAGTGCTTTTCACTGATTTATTGTTTCATGTTTGAAGAAAACCAAAGAAAAGCCTGATTGTTCCCCTGAATCCTGCCCCAACTAAATGAATGTATTCTCAGTGTTCATTTCCTTCATTCCCTTCCCTACCAATTCCCTTTCCTCCCAATTCTATGCCTCGGTCATATGGGTGGTTTGGAAACCTTTCCTGGGATAGACTGTAAGATGAGAAAAAAAGAACTGCTTTATTCTCAGTTCTTTATATTATATTTGAATTAGCCTTTTAATGTGGGATGGAAGTAAGCTTCCTACTAAGGTAGAATGAAGAGAGACCACTCACTGCACGTAAAAATAAAAAAGGTCAAGAACTAAGTTACTACTAACCTGGTTAGAAAACTTGATGTGTGTGACATTGAAGGCAAGTAATTCCTTCTGGTTTCAGATGAACACAGTTTGCAAAGACAAGACGTTTGCTTGGATTTCTCTGTCATCTCCACCTTCATGTCCCCCTGACATATTGCACTTGGTTCATGGTAGCTGTCTGCATGCTGCCACTAAAGATATCTATGTATTAATTGTGGTTGCAATCACTCAAGTTATGCATTCCACAGCATCATGGGATGCAGCACCTAGAGCTATGGTTGAGAGGCACTTGGGAGAATCAAAATTGCGCTTATCTTTAAACAACTGCTTTCCTTGACAGCATTTTGGCCTTTCAGACCTTTTTCCATCATAGCAATTCCAAAAGCTGTACATTGGATGATGGTGAGTTTTCTGTGCAGTGTGTACATTGTTTTAATCACCTACTTCACTTCTAAGCTTGGAATCCCAAGTAAGGCAATGATTATGTGGGTATTTTTCTTCCCCCTACAGCCAAAAGTGTGTGTTTGCTCATTACATAATGTGACAAAGGAATAAAAGTTGGTCAAGGCACTGCTTGTTTCAGCATTTGAGCTTTCACACGACTGTGGGGTTACAGGTCCTCACTTTCCACCAAGCCACTATTCAGGGTCAGGTGGGATGCATTGGCATCCGGTTGGAAAGCTGCTTTGATGTCTAGTCCCTGGTCCGAAAGTGCTGCATAGCGGCTAGCCGAGGGCCGGACTTTTTTGGGCTTAGTGTTTTGTGGCTGCTGATGCCATTGGGCTGTAAAAGAAAAGGAAAAAAAAGTTTAAAACATTTAAACTGGGCCTCACCTGGCATTGCTGAGAGCTTACTCCTGACTCTGGGAACCATATGTATTACTGGGGAGAAAACCTGGGTCACCAGCATACTAGGCAAATGCCTTGCTTGCTGTGTTGTCTCCTCAGGCTTAAAATTAAGACGTTTAAAGCCAAGATGCAATGATAAAGACTTGAGATATTTCACATAAACACAGAATGTCTTTTCCTATATTCCAGGCACATCATTGTGAAAGATGCACCACGATTATAGCAGCAATTCTACAATTTAAGAAGAGTTTTGCATTTCACACCAGTATTTCAGATTTACTATTGATAAGGGTAATGGGCCTCTCAGAGTTCAAGAATTAAAAAGACAAAGTGCTGTTCACAGCAAGTATTAAGAAGGGAAGGAACTATTGGAAATAGACATTATTTTTCACCCATACCCCCTTAAGAAAAATCTTCTAGTATAAAGGTCACAAAAGTGATGGTGGTTTGGTGTTAAAACATCCCTGTATGACTGAAAGGAAATCAGACAGTTAAAATCGAACAGTTGGGAAGAGCAAGGCCACCATTTCCTACAGAATCTCACACAGCTTTTACCCAGAACAAAGTCATCTTTGAGCTTTTTCTAGTGGTTTTCTAGATGCCAGTAAGTTTTGCACTATTGTATAAGTTTGCGAATCCAATAAAAATGATTTTCTTTAAGTCTATGATGCATGTACATACATCCAGAAACACAAGCCTACTGCTGAGCTGCTCAAGATACACAGGCAAGAAAAGCATGAAGGCGCCAAACTGTGCATTCCAGGAACAATGCTACACGCCTTTAGAACACATCAAGACACTGCGAAGGCTGTATTATGGAGGATATGTTAAAAGGCAAAGTCATTTGCAGAACACGGTATCCAGAAGATGTGGAAAGGCCTGTGGTTAAGTCTTTCCCTACTGTTAAGATCCTAAGGATGCTTGAATAAGGAAGCCACAGCTGACTGGACCATGTCAGAGAGAACTCAACATGCACATTTCGCTAAGAATTAAAGTTCCTGAATGATACTTGGGTATTTGTTCTCCTGGTGTAGTTCACTATTAATGTCGAGAAACTATAAACAGAAAGAGAAAGACAACATGAAACATTTGACAAATGACACATGATGGTGTTATAAGACTGCATTTAAGTAATAGGACTCTCTGTCCTGGTGACTTTTTTTAAAATTTAAAATAGGTTGATAACCCCTTAGCTATGAATCCTCTTTTTTTTTTTAAAAATTAATTTTTAAATAGTATCAAAAGCATTTGAAATGCAATGAAGTGGCACTCACTGTAGACGTCCAGCCTGGCTGTACAGGACACAATGCCTGCTTCATTCTTGGCCGACACCGTGTACCAGCCAGCGTCTTCCTTTGTGGCTCCCTGAATGAGCAGGCAGATGTAGCCATGATTATCCTGGTGCATGCTGGAGAAAGAGAGCAAGTCATTAGCGTTCTAAATTTTTAAAAAGTGGCTCTGGACATGAAGCCCCATTTTTAATGAGATCATTAGAAACAGCATGGTGCAAGAAGCAGCTAATAGGTTCATACTTCTTCCAGAGAGGCTGCGGGCCCCATTAACTCTAATGGGAGCGGAGAGCTGGCGTCGAGAGGCTGAATGCATCTGTGCACTTCATTTCCACTTGAGGGTCTGTCTGTATAAAAACTGGTGATGACCAAAGCAAACAAGTCTAGTTTTCAGATAGGAAGGTAGGCACTTCAAAACAAAACAAAAAGCCAAACAAACCACAACTCCAAAATGTGTCATCATACTTTTGGGGATGTGATTTTATTTGTTTAGTTTTGCTTTGGGGCCACACCTGGAGTGCTCAGGTGTTACTCCTGACCCTGAACTCAGGAATCACTTCTAGCATGCTCCGGGGACCATATGCTGGGGATGCTGGGGGTTGAACTGGCACCTCTGCACTTATTTCTGCATACCAAAAGCACATCTCTTGGACAGCTCTAGCCAGGAGGGTGTAGGGGGTGTCACTATAGTCGCACCTCACTCGGTCAGTGCTGTGAGTCAGGGATTCATTTTCTTTCTTCCAGAAGATCTGTGGCGGCGGTGCACCCATCACACGGCACTCCAGACGCACCGGGTACCCGTCGGCCACACCCGTGTTCTGCAGCTTCTCCACGAACACGGGTGCCTTGTGTGCTTCTTTAGCTGAGAAAACACAAGACGAAAGATCTGTCACTGACACACAAAAGGAGCATACAAAGAACGAAGAGTGGTTTTGGAACATTGCCTAAATAGAGTCTTTTTTATGATGCCATTTTTCAACTTCAGGTGGTCCTTAAGATGCTCATCCTCTCCAAATTATTCATTTTTTTTTTAACCAAGAAAGGTTGCTACGCCTCATTCAACTCATTAATTTTTCTCAATTAATTCACATCTGACAGCCCCACACAGCGCACTGGCCATCTGCTCCCAGATTGCTTGTGTGCCAGGCAGTAGAATGAGATTCTTAAGCCATCCCTGGCATCTGGGATGCTGCACCTCGCTAATGATGGGGTTTGTGCGCTTCCAGCCCCGACCTACTACCGCCACCTAGTGGCATTCAGGCAGACACGTTTCTCAACTGCATCCACTTCCCCTCCCCTCCCAGAGGTCTGCAGAGTAGTTTTGACACTTCCCAAGATTTCTCATTCTGAGCATTAAGTAAGACGGGTACATCTTAGGATCTAAGCTGGGGGTCCCGTAGGGGAGACAGCTTTGCCAATGAGAAGTTCACGTCGTGCATATTCGACTTTGTATTATTTGAAGGAAGCCATTAAAAACAAGACTGTATTGTCTGTTCTAAAAGCATCTGAAAGAATGGTTAATGGCACTGAAAATATTATGACCTAATGGGAAATTGTTCTCTTGGGATCTGTGCTTGAAACAATTTCAGTGAAGGATGCTTTCTTTGGAATTGTCAGCAGAGAATGTAGGGGTGCACGTCTTCCACCCTATACTTCTACACCCCCAATCTGGAGTGGCAACAAAAGCAGTCAGGGAGAGTCAAATGGAGAAGACAGATATTTGATCAGGAAATTTCAAACACCCCTGGCCTTCCTCACCCACCAATTATGTAGATAGTAGTATACACCCTCTGGAACATTGTACTGCTGGGTGTTGGAGATGCAGAGCTTTGTCTATGTTTCTTGAGTAGTTCATCCTCCTAAGAACTGAGGCATGACAAGGCGGCTGTGAGAACCAGCCAAGATCAAGTATCCGGAGTGTGAGAAGCAGACAGAAATGTGAGAAGTCTAAAGCACAGATATTAGTTTTCACTATGTATAACTCCTGAGAATGACATCAGCCTATCCATACATTCCATTTTATTATCTAAGGGTAAGACTTCATATAACTCCACTTTTATAGAATTTACCTATAGGAGGATCAACAAAAAAGTAAATCTTTGTCAAATTTGACTGTGGTCTTGGGCACAGAATGTGCAGAATTTAAAGAAATATAATGCAGAATTTTAAAAAATATAATTCCTGGAGACATTGAAAACAAAGAACATGAGAATTGGAATTCAGTAAGATGCATGCCCCTATGGGGGCAGCAAATTAGGACAGGAAGGTGGAGGGAGGAGTCCAACTGGGAGGAGTAGGTGATTCTGAAACGTGATAAAGTGTTACATATGAAACCCAATCAGCAACAGCACTGGAAACGACAGTAAAACACACACACACACACACACACACACACACACACACACACACACACACATTCACTCATGGCAAGAGGGAAATGGGGAGGAGGTGGTATAAGGAAGTAGACACTGATGAAGGCGTGGGTGTTGAAACAATGTATGTCTGAAACTCAATCATGGATAACTTTGTAATTTCATGGGACTTAACAAAAGTAATTAAAAAATTGATCATGGTCTTTGGACATAGATGTCTGAAATATTTTGTGACTTTTAAAGTATGCATTGAAACATAAGCTCATTCTTGTACAATCAGCTCAGCTCTTGGACCTCATGTTGCTCTCTCTCTGTGATCATCACTGGGGTCATCACAGACATGAGAAAAGGTCAGTGGCCCAGAAAAGTGACCCAAATCCTTTCTCTCTAGGCCAGGCTAATGGAAGGAAGACACTATATATAATAGTGGAAGAATGAGCTCGAGGGGCTGGGCTACAGTTCTGCCAGCCTGACTGGATTCCCAGCACTGCCCAGTCTCCTGGACACAGCTAGTTGTCTCCTAGAGGCCTAGTGCCTGAGCATCAGTGGCACTGCAGGGCCCAAGCAGTTATGTTATCATCAAACCCTTGCACTGAAACACCAACCTGGCTGCCTAAAAATTGCTGATAAGACTGAGCACTGACTACCTGGGAGCACTATCTTTACCTCCTCCCTGTTTTTGATTTGCTAGGTCTTCGGATAGGCTTTCATCAGCTGCTCTGATCATATATTTTCGTGAGCAGTTTGACATATATTGTGTTGGCCAATGAGGCAGAATGAGTTCACCTTTCTGAATCCGATACGCTGAGAGAGAGAGAGAGAAAGGAAGATCCAGGCTGAGCCTACCTGCAACCACCAGCTCCAGACTGAAGGAGTTCTGCCCCGCGCGGTTGGTGGCGATGCAGGTGTAGATACCGGCATCTCGGGACAGCACGGGCTCGATGATGAGGGAGTGCACCCCATTTTCACGCACCAGCATCTTGTGAGCGCTGTCAGGCCTCACCGGCTTCCCATCTAACTGCCAGCTCAGGTCTGGTGTAGGTAATCCACTGACCTAAACCAGGAAGGAAAGGCCGTCAGTGTCCCACCTAGATTCTAGCATAGCGGATCAAACCCTGTAAATGCTCTACTGTAAATCAGGAGGCGCTGATGTCAGTTTATATTTACTCTTTTGCCTAAAATCTTTCCTGAAAAGTCCGGGTCTCACTGCTTATTTCTTATGGAGCCAAGGAATGAATAGTGAATAAAAGAGATTAGAACATTCTCTGTTGTGATTTGACCTCAGGGTTAGAAAGTAAACCCAGCCTCTGAGAACCCTGGGGGGTGATGGGGCACACAGAGAGAGGGTGAGGTAAAGCGGGGAGAGGGAGAGAGAGGGAGAGAGAGACCCATAGGAAATGACAATGGCAGATTCTTAGCTGCCACTTCTGTGCTCTCCAGACTTAAGTTATGGCATCCATCAGCCTCCATTGCTATGACTGGCTTCTAAACATTGAAAGGAAGTTACAAGAACAACATGTAAACTGCCCAGAAAGCTATTAAAACAAATTAGCAACACAATGGAAACATCACAAAAAGTGTTGCGACTGTGACAGTTGTTGTCAATGGGAAAACAGATAAAAGCATATTTTGCTGCTCATCAGTTCTTGCACTAGAAAGGGCAGAGTTGGGTGCCATCTTGTTATGGATTTTGGCCTTGATTTTGAGGGGGGGAAAGTGAAAACACTTTAGAAAAATAAAAGGTTTTTCATCCAATGCTGGTGGGAATGCTAACTGTCAACCCCCATGGAAAACAGTATGGATGGTTATTAGTAAACTCAAAATTGAGCTGCTATATGACCCAGGAATCCCTCTTTTGGATATCTATCTCTAGCACAGAAAAACATTCATCCAAAAGGATGTATGCATACCACTATTCAGTATAGCACTTGGAATCAACATAGATGTCCAACAACAGATGAGTGTGGATCATGAAAATGTGGTGTGTATATATATGTATATATATACATATATATGTGTATATATATATATATATACACACAATGCAATATGACATAGTTGTAAGGATTAATGCAATCATGCAATTTGCAGCAACCTGGATGGAACTAGAAGATACTATGTTAAATTAAGTAAGCCAGAGAAGGATAAATACACAATGACTTCAATTATATGTGGAATTTAGAATAACTGCATAAAGAAACACATGGTCTAAATGGGAGTTGTCTCAAATATCATTGGCTCCAGAGTATAGTGAGGAGAAGGATAAAACTGAATGGAAGAGAAGAAACATAAATATAAAGAATGGGAACCACAGGCCAAGAGATCTCAAGACATTGGTAGTATTAAAAACAGAACTAAATATCCAAGCCAAAGGCAACAACAATGGAATCAAGAGACCCAAACTTTAACAGCCTAAACTTATAATGGGCCTGCTATATTGAAAGGTTGGGGGGCAAAGGGGTGGTATGGGATACATTGGGGAACATTTGTGGTGGGAGGGCTAACATTGGTGGTGGAATTGGCCCTAGATTCACTGTATGTCTGAAACCCAATTATGAAGGACTTTGTAAGTCACAATGATTACAATCAAATTAAAATAAACAAACTAGGTTTTTTAAGATCTCCACCCCCAATTTATAAGTGGGAAATTCTGTATTAAAAAAATACATCTTCCCCTGAGCCTGCCAGGAGCGATTTTTGAGCATAGAGCCAGGAGTAACCCCTGAGAGCTGCTAGGTGTGACCCCCCAAAACAAACAAACAAACAAACAAACAAAAAATACATCAGTTGTATGCAAAAACTTCTTTTGAAGGGACCGGAGTGGTAGTGCTAGCCGTAAGGCATCTATCTGCCTTGCATGCACTAGCCTAGGATGGATTGTGGTTCGATTCCCCCAGGCATCCTATATGCTCCCCCAAGTCAGGAGCGATTTCTGAGTGCATTGCCAGGAGTAACCCCTGAGCATCACTGGGTATGGCCCAAAAACAAAAAAAAATTTTATTTTGAAGAACCAGGTCAGTCATAAATCAGCCAGATGGAAACAGTACAATAGGTACAGTGCTCGAATGCCACAAGGCTGACCATCTGGTTCAATCACTGGAACCCTTCTAGTTCCCTAAGCACTGACCTGCAAAGAGAAGTTCTGAGCAACACCATGTATAGCAAACAAACAAACAACAAAACCAGAACAGAGAACAAATGGAATTTCATCCCTGGGGCATCATGCTCTTTGGTACTATCTACTAGGTCTCTTCATCAGAGAGAACAAAGGCCTAGATAATCCCAAGACATGAATAAAAGATCTGTTTATATTACTGGATACAAGAACGAAGCAAATTTCTGCAAGCTGGGCACCAGGTCATCCCCAAGTTTGGGAAAGTGATGGCATTGCTTGTCCAGGTGAGAACCTGGAGCATCAGGGCCATGAATTGACCGAGGATATGAGACTGCCTGGCAGGAGATGGGCCTACAACTCCAAGTGCCCTTGGTTCACACAGTTACCACGCACCTAGACTGGGCCCATTTACTCAAGTGAAAGCCAAAGGAAGTGCCTGATCTTGTGCCCCTATTTTAATTGAGTGGATAATCAGGCATTTCCCTTTGCCCTGACTATACTTTTACTTCCCTAAATCTCAACCTGGTCTCGGTAACTTCCTGGCTGGCTTGGACAAGAATCCCAGAGAAGGGATTCTTATTTTTATGAGTGTGATTTAGTTATTTTCCCTCAGGGTTTGGTACTGAATGTCAAGTACTGGGTACCTAAAGGGTTAAAATGGGAGGAGTTATTTAGGTGAAGTCTAGCTGATGCTATAGGCATGGACTTACTCAAATGACCCCCCCTTACCCCAAAAAAGGTTTAAGTATATATTCCATCTGTTGTTCCAGTGACAAGATTTTCCTCATTTAATTTATATCCAGGTCCAATAAGTAGCAAAAGTGAATCAACAAGTAGAAATTACTTTTTTAGAAAAAGCTTTTGGGGTCATACTCAGTGATGCTCAGAGGTCACTCCTGGCTCTACATTCAGAAAATTACTCCTCATTCTGGTCTGGGTATTATAAGGGATGCTGGGGATCGATCCCAGGTTGGATACAGGCAAGGCAAAACATGCCACCTGCTGTATTCTCTCTTTAGCTGCAGAGATTACTTTTAAAGTTAGCTATTTCAGTTAGGTCTCTGTACGGTGAAATACTTATTATATTCTCTTTCTTAAATATGACCTAAAGTGGAGCTCATGTGCTGAATCTCTAATATACCCAAGGGCAGGTACCTATCCATATACTTACTCCTTTATGCAATCTTTAATATTTTAAAGCGAAACCCAGGCTTCATGAATTTTCCTTTTCTATATAGCTCAGTATCATTATAAAAATATTTTCCTGAGTCACAATTCCTTTCTTACAAAATTAGTTGTCTTCACCTCTTAAGATCATCTAATGAGAGGCTGGAGCAATAGTATAGTGGTAGGATGTTTGCCTTGCATGCAGCTGCACAGGAAGGACCTGGGTTTGATCCCTGGCGTCCCATTTGGTTCCCCCGATCCAGGAGCAATTTATGAGGGCAAATCCAGGTGTAATCCCTGAGTGTCACCAGGTGTGGCCCAAAAATAAAAAAAAAATCATCTAATTATCTAAATAAGATTTCCTTTTGTTGACTAAAGTCAACAACATACTCATGAATAAAACACAATGAAACACAACTAGTATATTTTAACTGTAAAAATAATTATAATTCATTAGTTTAAAATACATTTATTCTTTTTGTGCATTTCTATAAGCTCAATTTTACTTCTGGGGAAAAAATAAAACACAAAATCAAAATCAAAGCTTCAATAACTTCCAAACAGAAGAACGTAAATTTGTGTCCTGCAATCCTAGAGAAAACCAGCAGAGGGAACCAAAGTAAAACTATCCAAAGCAGTGGTTCAGACAGTTTGGCCTCCGGGTCCTTTGAGAAGTAAGGCAGTTTTGTATACAATTCAGAGTTCACACAACTAATGAGACTAGCCTCCTTCCCAAGCTGTTGAAAACAGGTCAAAAGGATGACACCCCAATTTCTCTTAGAAAGCAGAGGTGTGAGAAACAATAGAATGGGTGCAGCATTGCTTTGCATGGAGCTGACCCTGGTTGGGTCACTGATATCTCATAAGATTCCCCAGCACTTCCAGGAATGATCTCAAATATAGCTGCAGTAACCCAAAACCCAAAATAAAAAAGTAAAAAAATACCCAGAAAATGGGAGCTGAGGATATGATTTAAATGGAAGAGTACATGTCAGGCATGTGTGAGGCCCTGGGTTCATTCCTTGGACCCCTGAATCAAGCCCTCCACTCTACCTACCTCAGTGCCATTGGTGTAGAGGCAACAATGAACAAAGAAAAGAAAGATGGAATAAAAAAGAGGACATCAATGAACACAAAATTTGTGTTAAAAAAAAGAGGATCACTTATGTCTTAATCAGCATTTTAGCAGGTTTCTTTTTTATTTTATTTTTTCTATTTTAGAAGTTGATTTATTTAAAAAGTTTTTTTCCAAATTTGGGGAGTACCCCTCAAATCCAGATGGTTTCAATGGTGAATCATACAAAATATTTATGGAAGATATAGGGCCAATTTCACAAACATTTCCAGGAAATATAAGAGAAGGGAAAACTAACAAAGCTTATTTAAAAAATATTAAACCATGAAAATGCATTACATACGAGCCAAGGTTTATTCCTATACCAAAGTCAAACAAAAGCATTTTAAGAGAGAAAACTGTAGACTAATAAGTCCTGAGCATAGAAGAAAAAATTTCCCAAATATTTAAAAAAATAATGTAATTCAGGATATCAACAGGATGAAGAAAATAAAGCAGGTGGTCATTTTAATAAAAAATTTTTTTTTGGTCACACCCAGCTGTGCTTCTGGGTTACTCCTGATTCTGTGCTCAGAAATTGCTCCTGACAGGCATGAGGAAACCAAATGGGATGCCGGAATTCGAACCACTGTCAATCCTGAGCCAGCTGCACTGACTAAATGCCCTACCGCTGTGCTATCTCTCCAGCCCACAAGTGGTCATTTTAGTAAGTAAAGAAAACCTTTGCTAAAATGACTGACAAAAACTACAAGAAAGCTGGGAACAAAGGAAACTCTACAGACTGGTAAAGAGGAGTATAAAACAAATATAAATAAACACATATATATATTTATATATACATATATATATATAAAATAAAGCACTATAAGGCAAATCTACAAATAATAAGATATTCAGGCTGAAAGATTTAATGTTTCCCCTCTAAAATCAAGAGCAAAAACAAGGATCTATATCACTCTCAGTCAATAGCTTTCATTTGATGGTATTACATTCTTAAATCATGAAAGAAATGCCTTAATTAAAAAAAGAGAGGCATCTTGGGAGTCAGGGTGATATCACAGTGGATAGGGCATTTGCCTTGCATGTTGCTGACCCAGGTTTGAACCCCACATCCTATATGGTCCCCTGAACCTGTCAGGAGTGATTTCTGAGTGCAGAGCCAGAAGTAATCCCTGAGCACTGCTGGATGTGGCCCCAAAAGAAAAAAAAATAGAGGCATCTTATCAAGGCAGCAGGCTCGGTAAGGGGAGGTGGGCAGGAGCCTTGGAGCTCTGAGGAGGGAAGGAGACACTGGTGGTGGGTTGGTGTTAGTACCTGGTACTCCTAAAACCCAGCTATGGATAACTTTGTAAATCATGATGCCATAATAAAGTTTAAAAAAAAAGACATCTAAGTAAAACTAGGGGAAAAGGCAAATTAAGTTCATAGCAAACAAAATGATGTACATTATATAAAGAAAAAAATCAAGAATTTAAAAAAATTGCCAGCACACTTATTATTGCAAAAAATAGAAAACCTGAAGGGATAAAACCTATCAGCTCTCTTCTGGAGTTTTAAGTAAAGAGCATACTTATTAACATATTAAGATGTAAAGTATAAAAAGATTTATAATGATATATTAACATCCAGTGTATTTCACTAGTATATATTAAGCAGAAAAACATTTGCAAAAATTTCCTATATTTTAGGTAACTTCTCTAGTGAAATGAAAATGACAGATTTGGTGGTGAGGCCAGACACTTACTTTGCAGTCCATTCTGCAGAGTTTGCCTTCCTGAACTGTGAGGTCTCCTGGAGCTTGCAGGAAGTGGGGTCTGAAGAATCGCTCCTGAATGGGTTCATTTTCATCCGTACTGTCCCTTGATCGAGAACGAGGTCTTAAAACAAGGGAGAGAATGGGCAGTCATTATTGCCAGACTTTTAGTTGTCTTAGAAAAGTATGCAGGGCACCAACTTCATTTCCTTACCTCATTCTTAGCCCCAAGATTTAGCTATGAAAAAAATAGTCATAAAAACAAACTCCCATCTTATTTGTCAGCTTATAATGTTTTTCTACTAATTGATTAGATATGCTAATCCTTAAAGCTAGTATAAATCATCAAAGGAAAAGTGGGAAAAAATAAAGCATTCTTTTTTTTTTTTTTTTTTTGGTTTTTGGGCCACACCCTGTGATGCTCAGGGGTTACTCCTGGCTATGCGCTCAGAAGTTGCTCCTGGCTTCTTGGGGGACCATATGGGACGCCGGGGGATCGAACCGTGATCCGTCCTAGGCTAGCGCAGGCACCTTACCTCCAGCGCCACCGCCCGGCCCCATAAATAAAGCATTCTTTAAAAATGTTTTCCCCTAAATATTTCCAAAACTGTATGAGTAGGGGCAGCTGTTATTCATTTCTTTATTTTTTCTAATCTTTCTTGAAAGAAATGGCCATATCTTGCCACAATCACTTAAATTTATAGGAAACCCAGTTACTATTTTGTAAAGATTTAATATCTAATAAAAATTCCTTTTTATATTAATCCAGAAAACAATAACATTTTGATTTTTTTTTTGCTTTTGCATCATTTGTTTGTGTGCCATAAGGCATTCTTTTGCATAAAAATAAGTATGTGAAAAATGTCACAGATTTTGGGCACTGCCTATGCCTTTTTCAGTAGTTAAAGATGCTTAAAGAAGCTAAAGGCATCAAATTCCATCAGCAATCTCCTGAAGTGTAAACATATTTAGAAAAGAATAGAACAAATGAATGTATAATAAGCTAAGACTTATTAGCATCTAGATCTAGTTTTGCCATGTACACTCATCTAATTGATGAGTTAGAAACATTTTACTTAGAGACAATGACACAAGGAAAAGCTTAAGCAACTATATTGAAGACACACTAGTCGACTGGATTTGCTACTAACTATTCTTGTCTTTCTAGCCAGAGATACAGGCCTGTGGATTTCGGAACACACAGTGCCACAAAAGTCCACATCCTCAGGAACTAGAGTTTACCTGGGGAAGTTGAACAGAGTGCCCTACTCTGGAGAACCAACCATAGAGCAGCTGCAGACACACCCCTTGTTTGCTACTGTTTTTCTTGTTTTTCCTCTGTGAGCTGAGCTTAATGTGTGCTCTTTTCATTATGGGTGTTTAATCTGTGGCCTGTTTATTTAATCAAGTCTTGCCTGTAAAATGCCTAAATAGGAACCCAAGGGGACAGGCTGACTGGCTGACAATAATGAAATCAGTCAGTCAGAGACGAGTAATAGCCTATCTTCGACCATTGCATCGTGAGTAAACTCAGGTCTTACTAGGAACAGAAAGCATCTGCTGTTTAAAATATGACAAATCTTGCTGACAAGACTTATGGTCTTCTAGCCACAGAGATAATATAGCAGGTAGGGTGTTTGCTTTGCAAACCTAGGCAGCTGACGCTAGTTTGAGCTCTAGCATTCCATATGGTTCTTGGAGCCTGCCAGGAGTGATCCCTGAGTGAAGAGTCAGATGTAAGCCCTGAGAATGGCTGGGTGTGGCCCACACAAACAAATAAAGAAAATTATAGCCTAAAGTAAATTTATTCTGGCTCAAGGTTATAGTTCAGATTCTAAAGTATACTCTTCCTACTACTTCATGTCCCCTTCCCCCAAGGTATGGACCTTCTTGGCCCTTGAATCTTGCTGGAAGCTTCTCTCACTCTGCAAATGCAAGAACCTAATTTTGAAGTATGTGGCTAACGAAGTGAAATTAGCAAAGCAACTGGGTTTTACTAATAGAAAAGTACATGTGTGTCAGTTACTACTCTGCTTACAAATGTGTCTATGATTTAAAAGTGCAGAGTATCTCTTGACACAGAAACCAGGCCTTATTAAACATCCCAGTGATGGTATATCCAAATGGGCATAGTGCATATTAGCAATTACTTGTTTCTCAAAATTGCAAAGAAGTATGATAATAATCAAAAAGCCAGGCACTGGATACACTGAAATATTCTATTCACATTCTGTCTTCTTTTTTTTTTTTTTTTTTTTTTTGGTTTTTGGGTCACACCCGGTGGTGCTCAGGGGTTACTCCTGGTTGTCTGCTCAGAAATAGCTCCTGGCAGGCATGGGGGACCATATGGGATACCGGGATTTGAACCAACCACCTTAGGTTCTGGATTGGCTGTTTGCAAGGCAAATGCCGCTGTGCTATCTCTCCGGGCCCCACATTCTGTCTTTTAACAAAGGTTACTTCTATAGTCATACTTTATCGTAATTGTGTTGAGTTGATAGTAAGAAAATAATACTAAGGTCGATTCAAAGGTCTGAAATACCTTCTGGCGTGAGGATGGCCTGAGGGCGAGCGTGGACTGCGACCTCTTTGGTTGACAGCCTGTACCATTAGTCGTCCGGTACAGCTGACCCGGCCCTGTTGAAGACATCAAAAAAAGACATTATTTGCTTTGCAGATCAACTAGCCACTAAGTACCACCAGAGGCTCTGCCCTATTTCCCATAATACATGCTATCTTAACAGATACTCAGCCATAATGATAACCACACAAATCCATGCAGAAACAAAATTTTCCCAGGGTAAACACTTTCAGAACAATTTGAACTAAAAAACTTGGGTCACAAGGCCACACTTGGCCAAATTATTAAATAAGTTTTACCGTATCTAGGCTGGCACTTAAAAATGACTGTGGTTATTGAATTTATTATCATTTATAAGGATGCCTAATATGAGAGCTTGTAGGAGAGTTGTAGAAGACATTTGTGGAAGGCATTAGTGTCTTATAGCATATTCCAAGTAAAATCAAATGAGCTGATTTAGGTGTTTTATTTATTTTTTCTTAAACAAGATCTTTTTAGTAGTAGATTTAATTAATTTTAGTGGTATATGCCACAAACCATAAAAGAGATTAGCAGCACAATGAAGTGAACATGACTTAAGAAGTATGCCTGGACATGAACAGGAGAATGTAACAGGCCTAGGACACCATGTCTGCAACAAGTGAACATATTTGAGTTGGCACAATCATAAGAAGTTTGGTTCTTTTTCACATGTAATGAAAAGTTGTTTTTTCTTAAACTTGCTGATTAAATATTGGATGCCTATAGTTATGCAAACTGAGAGAAGAAATAGAGAATGCAGAGGGCATAAGGAAGTCCTCCAGTACTTAAATGAATTCCCATGAAAACTGTTTAGCTTTCTTATTGTACATGTGTCTACTAGAAAAAGCAACTTCAATATCCTTCAAAAACTTTGTCTGCATTTACAGCCTATGTAATGGGACAGAGAAGCCAGTGTTTGGCCTATATTTGTGCTAGTCAGGCCTTCCTTGTTAGCTTCGTCATTTCTAGGTTTTGATCTGCATAAGAGGCACTTGACTCTTTCTTTCATGTGAACACTTGAACACTGAGAGTTCCTGTAAGGTTATTCTCTGATCTAACTTCATAGTGTTGTATCTCAAGGAATAGGAAGGTCTGAGGGAAGAGCGAGGGGCAGGAAGGAGTAGGAACAGATCAGTCAGACACACACTGCTTAAAAAGAGATGAAATCTGCCATATTATATTGTGGATTTGTTTTTGCTTGGTGGGTTTCCAAAAAATATTCAGTAGTAGCATCAAACATCATAAATAGGGTTACTATCTTTTAAATAAAAAACACAACAGTAGGATTATTAAAAGGTTTGAAATATAAGCCAGAGAAACATTGCACAAATTACTAAGACATGACATAGAGATGTGAGGTGAGCACAGGCTCATAAACGTGCTCAGCTCAGGGATGCCACTGACCTCCAGTTTATAAAACAACCATATCTGTGAAGTGCACTGAGCAAGTGGTGGTAAAAACCATGTATATAAGCATGCCTGGGATGCCAAAAGGAAAAAGAGCAATGGGAAACATGGTGAAATTCAGCTCAAACTGAGGAGCGGCCCTTGGGCACATAGAGTAAAATCTACCACTGACTACTAATGTTATGCCCAGTGACCAAAACTGGAAGAACATGGAAACAGAGGTATTCTGTGTGCTTGAGAGACTGCACTCTGAATTCCAACTGAGACTGGGCTTTGGAGGAGGGAACTGGAAGCAGGAAGCAGGGAAGGGCAGGAGTTCAGTCAGTGGGGCTCCCAGCTTCCCATGAAGTCGAAATTTCTTTAGGCCCTTTCCATGTACCCAGAGCAGGCAAAGGTACACAGAAATGGGATACAGACAGGAGAATGAGGCTTTTCATATAGAAGGAGGTGGTCCCAAAGAAAACATATGTATTCATTTGTGGCTTCCTCTACCATTCACAGTATTTGTTCTCAAGATCTTTGTTAAAACATTGCTTTTTCCTGAAAATTTCCAAGGAGACACAAAGTAGCATATTATGAAAGGAAATATTTCTAAGCAAGATGAATTGATTGTCTTGAGTTAAGGCCACAGAGTATAAATCCACTTATGTTAGGATTTTGGCAAATATAGGCTTTCCTTCAGCTGGCAATTTTATATAACCTTCCATATATATAACTGCTAATGTAAAATCTAGACATGGCTTATTTAAAATTCCCTCCACTCTGTCCCCAATAAAAGCATAATCGAACTGATGCATTTTAGTAGAAATTTAACAAATGAACACATAAAATCCATGATTCTTTTTAGAACTTGTATATAAAGAATTATCAATTTCATTGTCCACAAATACCTTCAGTTGTAATGATATGAAATGTGGTTCCCTATTTTTTTTTTGAAGTTCCAGAAAGTAATTTTATGTTGAATAGAGTAATATATACTTCTGATAGATTTGTTTTCCTTGTGGTATAAAAAACCATAAAACTTTTCCAGAGGAATGTTAATATTATGTTAATATTAAAATTCTATCCTGAATTTTTCAAACTCTGGTCAGACAACTGAATTTGTTTTAGGTTTTTTTTTTTTTTAAATAAAAAATGGAGTGTATATCTGTTTTACAAGGATGCTATAAAGATTAAATGACATGAGACTAAGGTAGGCCTCTAAATATCAAGGAGTCATTGATATTGTACATTATAATCAACAAATGTATCATTGATGGAACAGTTGGTTCCATGGGTCTAAGACTTGAACAATCAAGATGATTGTTCAGGGGATCCAGTGGCTTAATTTCAAGTAGATCTATTTTGCATGAATATCTTATGTCCTTTTTTTATCCCTTTAAATATACCTTTACCCAATGCCTTGTTTGGGTCGAGTTGTATGCTGGGACATGCCCCAGACAGCTTTGTGTGATACTCCTTAGCTCAAATTCAAACTCAAATCAAATCTGAGTTTGTTTGTAAGCCAGTTCTGTCCTTTATAGTTGAATGACTTTTGCTGGGAAATTAACCTCTTAAGTTTCTTTCTTCTGCAAAATGGGACCAAAGAGTTGATCCTGAATGGATTCACATAAAGTTAGACTGAGTTAGTAGGTATAAAGAAGTTGGTAATATATTTTGCACAAAGGCTCAACTGTTAATTATAGCACTAAATGTGGGTATAATTATAATAATAACTAGACGAATGTGAAGCATTGTTTTTGTTAAATGCCAACTTTTTCCATATGTAATGGGCTTGGTTTTTCTGGCATTGTTTGTTATTTGTTTACGCAAAAGGAAAAACAAAATGGCAATAGTGTTAGCATGGGAGGGGGAAGAATGTGTGAGTGAAGATAAATACTTGTTCTGCCAGTTTTGGGGCCACATTTGGCTGAGTTGAGGGTTAGTCTAGTGGTACATGGGGGACTATGTATTATGGACATCAAGCCTAAGACTCCTGTGTGCACACCAGCCCTCTGTTATGTCCTCAGCCTAGAGATCAACCTTCTTCACTTATGCTCTTGCTTAAAAGATGAAAAGCAAATAGGTTTATCTAGTGGCTTTATGCTGATGGCTGTATTTGAGGTATAAGATGCAGGTTTTTCTATTCAATTGGACCCATTTGACTTTGCTTAGGATAAACCTTGCCTCCTCTCACTGAACAGAGGACAGAATTTTATGTTTGTCAAGGTTTTTACGTCATGCTCTGAAACTAATACACAAATATTGCTGCAGACTATTTCCTTAACTCCCAAATTAAGAAAAAAGAATATGCATGATGTCTCACTTTTTTAGCCTTACACCCTTTACTTGTAAAAATCAAGGGAGGGGCCAGAGCCATAGTACAATGCGTAGGGTGTTTGCCTTGCAAAAAGCTGATCTAGGTTTGTCCCTGGCATGTCATATGGTCCCCTGAGCCCACCAAGTGTGCAGAGCCTGGACTATTCTCTGAGCACTGCTGGGCATGTCCCTAAAACAAAATAGAAATAGAGAAGAAAGGAAAGTCCTAATATTCAAAAGGCAGAATTATCAGTTTGGCAATAATGCTACTAGCTAACAGATGACCAAGGAACACTGAGAAAATATCTCAACTAATACACTTTTGATGTTTTTATATTAAAGAAATATAGAACTCAGTAAGTCAGTTTTGAAAAGATGCCTCCAATTGTGCTCAATTTAAAGTTCAGATTTTTAAGGATGACCATTTTATTTATGATAATGTTCATATAAAATTAGCACCAAATCATGTTAATCATAATAATGTGCCAGTTAACCCTAGTAATTGTCTTAATTAATGGGCTCTGATGAACATTAATGCCATTGCATTTTCTTTTAACACTGTAATTTCGATCTGCTTTATTATTAGCACATGAAGCAGTAATGCAAGTGAATGTTTAAAGTGAAGCTTGGAACGAGTTGGGAAACCTTTTAATGCCGAAACAAAACACAATCAACAAACCAACTTCTTAAATTTAAGTCAGCTGTGTGTTACTTTCCTATTCCAAACAAATCCACAGAGTTTAAAGCTATAGTACAAGTAATGAGTTTGAATTCTTAATGGGACTGTGTATTAACATCCAGCTTGTAAAGATTATTTGAAGCCTCATGCAAGGCCAACTATTTATATACTATGAAAATAACATGTATATTTCGTAGTTTATGAAATTTGCCGCTTGTATACATACTCAATTGGAGGAAACAGCAAACCTCAAAACAGCCATTTCCAAACCCGAGTCCAACAGAGAGTAACTTAGCAACAGAGCAAAACAAAGTCAAACAGGCGTGTTTAGATTTAGTTGTGTCTTAAAGATAGGATTAGAGTCTAAAATAAACTATTGGAGATCCTCATTTTGGCATGGTTTGGTGCTGCCCCACACCCCCTCACTATTTCACTAAACTCGCCTGAGTCCTGAGCCTTTGTAGAGCCGCATGTTCCAGCCCAAGCAGAATTTGGATGCATTCACAATAGCAAACATGTTTCTTATTCCCCAAAGGTTGAGCCAGGTGGAAAAACATTCTCTCAAATATTCTGCTGAACTTTAGCATTTTCCTCTCTTCCTTGGTTCTCACCCCTTTCTCCTGGCTGCTTTCTGGAATTATTTTCCACTGCTCAGGAGAGCTTGACAGTCTGTGTTTCATTACTGCACTGATTTTCCACTCCAGCCTTTTCCCTTTGGTCATTCCCCATCATGTAAGGAGAAAGCTGTAGTGAACCAGGAAAAAGAGAACCTGTTCTCTCCCTTTCAAATCCCTCTGCTTTTAAAAACATAATGAAATAATTTAGAGTCACTGAAGGCATCAGCAGAATTTAGACTTTCTGTTGATTCCATATTTTGTTTTGGGGAAAGTATCTCTTGAAAAATTTAGCTTTTACTTTTGAAATTTTTTTTTCCAGAGCCTACTATGACATACCTCTTTCAGATCATGTTCTAGCCCACAAATGACAAGAATGATGAGACATCTTAAGAGATAAAGATATTTTAAAGTTGGGATTATGACATGTTTAACTTTTCTATTATGGTATTTCTACAGCAATGAATAATAACCTATTATGTAAGTACAACAAAAAAGGCCTGCTATACTAAATACCACTTTGCTTTCAAATAGGTAATGAAGTTTATTCCAGTTTTTAGAAACTCTTATCTGGGATATTTGGACAGCATATGCTATTAAAGATTCTTGGCTAAAGATGGAATTTTACCTTTTTTATAAAACAACATCTGGAGGTGCCCAGAACTTACTCAGGAAGCACTCCGTCCAGGTACAGAGGACCATATAGGGTGCCTGGGATATATCCAGGTTGACTGCATACAAGGCAAGTACTCTACCCACTGTACAATTGCCTCTGGAGTTTCACTCCTGACATTAGAATTAATCAGACAACATGCCCAGAAACTTGGAACAGCAACTGATACCAAGAGCTATAAGTATAAAACTCTATAACAATTTTTTTCTAAAATTTAATTTAATTTTAGGCAGTATGGTTTATCATGCTGTTAGTGCCAAAGTTCTCTGCAGAAAACATTACAACACCACGCCCTGCCTCTGAGGGTCTTCTGCCTCCGACACTGTCCCAAATAACATTTTCAATTGCAGGACTAAAATTTTTTATGAATTTTTCTTAAGTTTCCCCTCTTATGCTGAATTGGGTCATTGAGACAGAAAAGGAGAGTGATAGCCCACCCCAATAAAAAATATTGAGTGAATTTATCTAATTTTGGGATATAGTTGGAATTCCAGGTCTTAGAAAGTGCTTTGGTGACTGTCTCCTGGGGTTCTTTGAATTTTTTGCTCCCTCTGGGATACTCCCAAAAGCAGTACTGGTGTTTGTTTCATTACAAGTGGCACAAAATATTTATTTAGTGAGCTGGGCTGAACTTTGGGCTCACTCATCTACCACTCTCTAAGCCTTATTTCTTTGTCTTCTCTTCAAAGGCAAAGAGCCAGCCAGGTTCATCATGGTGCTGAGCTAGATGTGGTAAAGCAGTTTGCTCTCTATGCTTTAGGCTGAGGTCTCTTTCTTTCCTTCCTTCCTTCCTTCCTTCCTTCCTTCCTTCCTTCCTTCCTTCCTTCCTTCCTTCCTTCCTTCCTTCCTTCCTTCCTTCCTTCCTTCCTTCCTTCCTTCCTTCCTTCCCTCCCTCCCTCCCTCCCTCCCTCCCTCCCTTCCTTCCTTCCTTCCTTCCTTCCTTCCTTCCTTCCTTCCTTCCTTCCTTCCTTCCTTCCTTCCTTCCTTCCTTCTTTCTTGTCCTTCCTCCCTCCTTCCCTCCTTTTCTCCTTCCCTCCCTCCCTCCCTCCCTCCCTCCTTTCTTCTTCCTTCCTTTCTTTCTTTCTTTCTTTCTTTCTTTCTTTCTTTCTTTCTTTCTTTCTTTCTTTCTTTCTTTCTTTCTTTCTTTCTTTCTTTCTTTCTTTCTTCCTTTCTTTCTCTCTCTCTTTTCTTTCTCTCTCTTCTTCCTTCCTTCCTTCCTTCCTTCCTTCCTTCCTTCCTTCCTTCCTTCCTTCCTTCCTTCCTTCCTTCTTGTCCTTCCTCCCTCCTTCCCTCCCTCCCTCCTTCCTTTCTTCCTCCTTCCTTTCTTCCTCCTTCCTTTCTTTCTTTCTTCCTTTCTTTCTTTCTCTCTCTCTTTTCTTTCTTTCTCTCCTTCCTTCTCTCCTTCCTTCTCTCCTTCCTTCTCTCCTTCCTTCCTTCCTTCCTTCCTTCCTTCCTTCCTTCCTTCCTTCCTTCCTTCCTTCCTTCCTTCCTTCCTTCCTTCCTTCCTTCCTTCCTTCCTTCCTTCCTTCCTTCCTTCCTTCCTTCCTTCCTTCCTTCCTTCCTTCCTTCCTTCCTTCCTTCCTTCCTTCCGAGTCATACCCGGCAGTGCTCAAGAGTTACTCCTGGCTCTCTGCTCAGAAATCGCTCCTGGCAGGCTCAGGGGACTATATGGGATGCCAGGATTTGAACCACCCATCTTCTGCATGCAAGACAAACACTTTACACCTCCATGCTTTCTCTGCAGTCTGTTTCCTGACTTTCTTTTGATTCCTTTCTGTTCTCCGTTTCTATGTTTCTAAAAGAGATCTTCAGTGGTTGGCCTTCTATCTTCAACTAACCAGATACAGGCAAGGAGTCCTGCTCCACATTTTTTTTTAAAGCAAAATGGGGCTGGTGTAATAGTACATGGGGTAGGGCATTTGTTTTGCATGTGGCTGCCCCAGTTCAATATCCAACACACCATACGATCTCTTGAGCACTATGGAGTGAACCCTGAGCATTCAGCCATGAGTAAGCCCTGAATACCATTGGGGAGCCAAAAAAAAAAAAAAAAAAAAAGAAAAAAGGCAAAAATTAACAATTTTAATAAATAACTAATGGAGATTCCAGAAGTCTTTTTTTAAAGTATTATTTATGTGACTTCTGCAGACTTTGTCAAATTAATTCTCATATTTATTCTTAGGGTATGCATCACTTATTCATTTTGGGATCTCTAAGATCTAGCCCAGAAAATATAATATACAAAACAATCCCCCGGTGTTCCATATTATCCCCCAAGCTAGGAGCTATTTCTGAGTGTATAGCCAGGAGTAAATCCTGAGCATCACTGGGTGTGGCCAAAAATAATAATAATAAAGAAAACACTTCATAAAAAAATTGCTGTCTTAAATTGGGAACAGAACAGTTAGGCGTTCCCTATTAGAGTCTAGGAACCCAGTGATTTCTGACCCTGAATTAAAGCAAATATAAGAAGCAAATAAACGCCCAAACACTCCATCAAACATTAAAACATCACACATTAAAATTCTTATTTATCTACACTTAATTATTAAGCATGTACATAGCATTACATAAAGTTTTGAAACTATTTTGCCTTTTATTTCTTCAGAGTTCTACTAAAGCATTAGCATACTGCTCACTATCTTTTCCTCATCTGTTCCTTGATAGAAAGTAATTCTTGTTGAAATGACATTAGATGTTTGCGTCTTGCCTTGCTTCTTTTTCTCAAGTAATTTCTTTATTGAGCAATTATAGTTTATGATTGAAGTTTTTGTTTTACAGTGGCCTTGCTTCTAACTTGGAACTTTCCATCACTCAACCACACTGCTTACAAAAATAGTGCATGTTGGATTCTCCCTAATATATGTGGTGCCCTGGAATTATTCCTGTAGGACCAACTCTTAAACTTTTATGGAATCAGGTCACTTAAAAATTATTTTAAATTAAAAATGTGTAATAAATCACTTAAATAAAAATGTTAATCATCAGTTACTGTTTGAAATATTTTTATCTTTTGGGGGAAACACCTGGCAGTGCTCAGAGTTATAGAACCCAGACCTTAAGCAAAGCAGGCACCTTACCAGTTATCTAGTTCTCTGGGCCCCATCTGTACCTCTAGTTTATTAATCTCACATACCTGGATCACAGGGAGAAACCTTGAAGACACCCTGTTCCAGCTACCACTTACCGGAATAAATACTCTGGAATTCAAAACCTACTCTGCTCTGGTATGCAGATGGGTGCTGAACAGGGGAGAATGGCTCCCAGCTGGGAAGTTGGTCCCACCTTTTAGTCAAACCGCTCTTAAGTCCAAATAAGCGCCGGCAAGCCTGAGTCCTGCAAGCAGCCTCCTTACCTGAGGATTTGCAGCCATGACTGTGTAGTTGCCATCATCGTCCAAGGTTGAGGCTGTGGTATGCAGCGTGCAGGTCCCATCTAGATCCTTCTGAATGATGTAGTGGTCGTTCTTGGGTGAGATCTGCTTCCCATCCTTAAACCAATATATCTATGAAAGGAATCAAAGAGTAAATGTGTGTGTGTGTGTGTGTGTGTGTGTGTGTGTGTGTGTGTGTGTGTGTGTGTGTGTGTGTATGAGCAATGGGTCAAAAATTTCACATTAAGGTTAGGACTCACATCTGAAGAGGAAACTTTTTTTTGTTTATGGTTGAGGGCCACACTTGGTGATGCTCGGGGCTTACTCCTGTCCCTGTGCTCAGAGTTTAGTAATCTGGCACCAGAGGTAGTAACTTTGCCTCAAACTGGGTTCGGCATGATTGTGAGATTGGCTATGCCTGTATCAACCATCTTTGGAGTTAACAGGGAAGCAATCGCATTCTTCTTAAGCCACTGTACGTTTTTTGTTGTTGTTACCAATTTTGTTTCTTACAACCAAGAAACTGCTTTAACTGCTTCCTCATGAAAGAAGGCTACCGTAAGGTCTTTGGTTTTCAAAATTAATTTTCTCCTTAACAAGCAAATTAAGAACACAATTGACATTCTGCTTCATCTGTTAAGACCTCTGAAATTTAAATTTTGAAGATACATTTCTATTTCTAAGGTAGGAAAGGGGCTTGAAATACATTCACTGAATATATAAATTATTGGTATCTGACAGCTTCACCTTTCCACCATCTATTTTTAAACTTTGAATTTACAGAAGCAGTGTTAATCTCCAAGATCTAAAAATTCACCACCAACTAGACTAACAATGTTCAGAACTGTTAATTGGAGATGGGAGTGGTAAGTTCAAGAGGTGGAAGCAGGGTAGATGAGAAATTCTTCTTAATCATTTCATGTCTCAGAACAAGCATGTTAAGGACAACTTAAAAAAAAGATCCTAATTTATTAGGTGGGCAGATCAGGGTTTGAAAGCATAAAGGAATTTATTATTTATTATTTTGTTTGTTTGGGGGCCGCACCAGGAGGTGTTCAAGGAATACTCCTGCTCTATACTCAGAAATTACTCCTGGGAGTGCTTAAGAGGACCATATGCGATGATAGAGGACCTGAGTTTGCCACACGCAAGGCAAACACCCTACCCCCTGAACTATCACTCTGGCTCAAAATTTTTCTTTGTTAAACTTTTCTCTTGACCAGAAAGTTGGAATTCAATATGTCTTACCAACTGAAATCAAACCAGTGCAGGAACAACAGTGCATTAGAACCTTAGCCTCTCATTTTTTTTTTTTTTTTAGCCTCTCATTTTTATGGACATAGAGTCTCTCTTCTTTTCATTTCAACTCTTACACACCACTGTTACATCACAACTCTCTGGGTGCATCTTTTCTCTTTTTTGGGGGGTGGGTCACACCTGCCTCGCTCAGGGGTTACTCCTGGCTCTATGCTCAGAAATTGCTCCTGGCAGGCTCAGGGGACCATATGGGATGCTAGGATTCGAACCATCGACCACCTGCATGAAAGGCAAACGCCTTACCTCCATGCTATCTCTCTGGTCCCAAGCCTCTCATTTTTATGGACATAGAGTTTCTCTTCTTTTCATTTCAACTCTTACACACCACTGTTACAGTCACAACTCTCTGGGCGCATCTTTTCTCTTAAAGAAAGTATTTCTGTATTCTTATTTATAAGCTTGCCTTGTCTAGATGCTATTCTGTTCTTGCATTCAAGTTTTTATTTCCTTTAAAACTGGATCATTTGAAGTATGGTTACTTTATATTTTCCTGAAGATGCTTCATACTGGGAAGTACCTGCCTTTTCCTTGTTTCTTGTGCTGGTAACATTCTACCATGTTGTTTATTTCTTCATTTGGCTTGGATGATTTTGTGTGTGTGTGTGTGTGTGTGTGTGTGTGTGTGTGTGTGTGTGTGTGTGTGTGTGTGTGTGAGACCCTGTTTTTCCTTACTGACCTATAGATGTATAATATGCTCCAAATTAGTTACCCTGTCCCAGAGAACCATTTAATTTTTTTTCTGGGCTAAATTTCCTATTAATTTCTTTGTCCTGATTTCCATATTTGTAATAATGAAAATTTGAAATTTCAGTATTTGGTTTTGGGACCTAGGGTTTACTCCTGGCTGTCCAATCAGGGATCACTTCTGGTGATGCTTAGGGGATCATATGTGGTGCTGAGGACTAAACAGGGTCAGCCATGCGCAAGGCAAGCACCTAATCTACTCTACTATCTCTCGGCCTAGAAATTGCAATTTTTTTAAGCAGATGTTTCTTTTATCTCTTTTCTTTCAAGTTTTAGAAAAAAATGGCTGTCTGTTGCTTGGCTGGATTATGCCAGTCTCCCTTTAAAGATAGGCCAATTCTTTGGCCGGAGTCCCTAATTTCTGTAGAGAGAGGCCTTGTAGCAAGCTCTGCCACCTGATTACGCAAAGTCTTTCTGATTATCCTTTAAACTAGGGGTCCTCAAACTTTTTAAACAGAGGGCCAGTTTGAGGACCTCTGCACAAATTGGGTAAATCTCCCAAGCAGTGCTCAGGAGGTCCGGGGTCATTCCTAGCAATTTTTAGCGATGAGGCTGATGGTTCATGTCAGAGGAGATGGCACTGCTGCTTGGCCATCACCATGCGGGGGACCCTGGCAGTGCTCAGGGGATCTCAAGGGCAAGTCCATATGGTGGTACTTGGGGGACATATATTCCAAGGATGGAATTGAGATATGGTGCATTTAAAGTCCTAATCCCCACACTATCTCCTGACCCTGATTATCTTCTTTTTCCTTTCCACTTCTTGTAAATATGGAGAGCTCTGGTTTTTTGTTTGTTTGTTTTAGATTAAGGCACTGATTGTTTTTCTCTTTTTAGTAGCCATTACTATGCACTACCTGTCAAGGCCTGGCCCCTCACCAGTTCTCTGACCCTTCGTAGCAGGTTAATTAGCCTCACTGAGCTCACTGAGCTCGGGAGGATCAATAACATCACAGGAGTAATGATGTAAGTGTAGAAAAGTTCCTCCTCACTTATTTGTTAGTCTGTTCTCTTCTGTTCTCTGAACACACGATCCTCCTTCCTGAATCTGGCTCTGGACTTAGAGGACTTCAAATATTTAACATCTGGAGAAAGACAGTCTCTATTTCTTCTCCTATCACATGTGCTATATTTTGGCAGCTAAAACCCTTCCTTGGAGAATCCGCTATGACAAATTCATGCTTTCAGCTCACCTTTGGCTTCGGATTCCCAGTCACTCGACAACTGAAAGTTACAGGCATTCCCTCAAAGATCTTGTAGTGTTTCAGCTTCATCTCAAAGAATGGGGCGATGCCATTTTCCACGGGTGCATCTCCATACTGAACCTCATCCCCTGACTCATCCACAGGAGACCTTTCTAGTCTGTACTCGATCTCACTGATGAGTCTCTGTTCACAGCTGGAGACTTTGTATTCCTTCAACAAAAAAATCAGCATATTAGCAACCTGGATCCCCCATGCTACAGTCTCAAGAGTCCAATACCCCCTTTTTAATAAGACACTCAGAAGAGACCTCTCTCTCTCTCTCTCTCTCTCTCTCTCTCTCTCTCTCTCTCTCTCTCTCTCTCCTTCTCTCTCTCCTTCTCCCTTTCACCATATAGCCTAAAAACATAATCTGAGTGCAATTCCATTTCATAGAAAACAGAAAACATATGGAAGTTAGTATATATGTTATTTTCAAATTGTCTGCAACTCTTAACAGCCAAAAGAAAACCCAAAGTATGAAGATTAATTTCTTTTCTCTTTTCTCTGGGGGTGGGAGAAACTGGAGAGAAAAGAAAAAGAAAGCAAAGGCAATGTATCCCTAAATTGTTCACAAAACAAAGCATGATAGAACACAAATTTCTGTTTGTAGGGTAAAAGCTGATGCAGAGTAGTAGATCTTTCTAGAAGGCAACAGTACATGTGGCAAGCAGCTGCAATACTGCATAGCATTTATCAAATGAACAATGGAAAAAATGGCACCATGCTCTTTTCACTCTTCAGCCACATAACCTAGGCCACATAGCCTTTTGGAATTCTCCCTGGATTTAACAATCAAATTTTTAGCTCAGAAAAATACCAAAGCAAGAAACATTCTCCCTGGATTTAACAATCAAATTTTTAGCTCAGAAAAATACCAAAGCAAGAAACATAACCATACTCTGGTGATTAAGGTGGAGTCTTTAATTCTTTGGCTTACAAAGTATGATGAAGACAGGCAGAGCATTTTGAAATGTTTTCTATTTAATATTAAATAAAGGATTTAACTGAAGCTTCCTTTAAAGAAGTCATCAGCCTTAAAAAAAAAGAGTTGATTGGCTTGAGGGATGAAATGCCACCATACAAATACAACTGCCAAGAACATACAAGTTGCTTTGGCCAGTCAGTCACAAGCAAATGAGCTTAAGAAGGAGCATTTTTGTGTAACCAATGAAATCTGAGGAATTTAAAGTTTAGACATTAAATTTTATTAAATTCTAGTTTGTAATCAAATGACAGGAAAATATCAGCAGTGATTTTATTCATTTGATATAAGATGAAAATAGACATGGGTCAAAATATCTATGATTAATAGAAAGCACTACTGGTTGTTAAATATAAAGGAAACTAGAAAACAGAAGGAACAGATGGAGTGAAAGTCTAGAAAGAACAGAAAGGAGAAAAGCTTAACCTTTTGACAATCCTGAGGATTCCCTACTGAAGCCTGAGGAGACCCAATTTCCTGTAATGATAGAGAAAAAGAAGTGAAGACTCAGAATAAATAATAAGCATCTAGAAAGATTTTCACTGCTCTTAAGGTGACATTCTTATGACAGCATATTTAACACAAAAACATTCTCATTGTTGAAGGTAAATTCATTTCTCAGTGAACATGAGTTTACTCAATTCTTTAAACTTGTTTGAAAAACTTTCTTTCACCCTCAAGTTATATATAGAAGCTTCTAAATAGAAGCATCAGTGATTATAAAAGAGCCTAACATCAAATCCATGAAATAACTTCATTCTGTGTGTGGTGGTAGAACAAAAACAAAATTTTGATCTTTCTGTTGCTCAGGTATTTATAACTATATATATATATTTTTTTTCATTTTTCAGGCCACACCTGTTTGATGCTCAGGGGTTACTCCTGGCTAAGCACTCAGAAATTGCCCCTGGCTTGAGGGCACCATATGGGACGCCTGGGGATCGAATGGCAGTCCTTTCCTTGGCTAGCGCTTGCAAGGCAGACACCTTACCTCTAGCGCCACCTCGCCGGCCCCATAACTATATATTTTGAAAGACAATAAATGTATCAGTCTTTTGTGTGCACAGATACTTTCCTTTGACAAGAGATTGGGGTGACAATGGATTTCAAACAAGGTTAAAGAAAATGTGTTTTTCCACACAAAACTATTTTACATTAAAGTACAGGGCAGAGAAAACAGAAAGATACTGGAAAGCAGAATAAACAGAATGTTAGGAAGACAACATGAACAGGTGTCCCTGTCTGAAATAATTCTTTCACAGTGTCAGACATTTTGTACCTATTCCATAAACATAAACTGTGAAGGCAAGGGATGATATTCAAATACTATTTTTCTTGGGCCTGTCCTCTGCTATCCATAGAACTAATCCCAAGGAGAGTATGTTTATAGAGAGCAGGGAGAAAAGTGATTTCTCCCAGAAGGCCGGAGAATCATGGTACCTGATTGGCTGTTTCCTCTTCTGACTCCGGAACAGCCAAGACGTTTGCACTGTCAGCTCCTAGTAATCGACGGGCCATTCTCTCTTCGTATGTTAACCTCTAATCATGGAAAAAAAAAAAGACAAAAAGCACACCATTAGAAAACTCACAGACACAGCTACCTCCTGAAAAAGATCAGTAATAAAATGAGCTGAACTGTTTCCTGTAAGCAGCCATACTCTCTCCACTGTGGTTGAAGGAGTCTTTTTTTTCTGAGCTGCTCTTGTCCAGCCTCTTGATTTCCCTAATGGTCTTAATGGTCTAATTCAGTGTTGGAAGATAATGATGGGATGGGGAGTGGGTTTCTAATCATTAGAGCCACTAACTGAAAGCATAAATTGAAGGTGGGAATAATAGCAACAAAGTAGAAACCAAGCAGGAAAAATATTTCACATATCTATCCTGAAGAGTAACAAGGAAAAGATAGTCAAACAACAAAATAATTAAAGTTCTTATTCTTTTCATAGCTTCTATAGACTTCAGAAAAGTCTAGAACCATGGATTTCACATGCTGATTCATGATGAATGTTTCACAGGCATTAAAAGATTGGTGATCCCTTGCTTAGTCAGCTCTAAAAAGGGAAGATGCAGATTAAGTGGCAGTGAGATCATCTCTTTGCATTGGACTCTTACCTGTAAGA
This sequence comes from Suncus etruscus, assembly GCF_024139225.1. Classification (NCBI taxonomy): domain Eukaryota; kingdom Metazoa; phylum Chordata; class Mammalia; order Eulipotyphla; family Soricidae; genus Suncus; species Suncus etruscus. The sequence continues at coordinate 118,848,604 of NC_064851.1, forward strand.
GCACTTTTGTAGGCTGCTTTGTAACTTAGGGGGATGCAGGCAAATGCAATAATGCACAAAGCACATCACTTAGCAAAAAATTATAAAAGATAGTTGCCAAGGTGAACACCCCCAATTCATGATTCTACTCAGAGATTGACTCTGTTTGCAAAGCACATGGTAATTTTTTTGCATATAGAAATAAGTGTTTAGGATTCAGTCCAGAATATTTGAGGGGGGAGTTTTGGGTAACAATTGAGCTGTTGCCCAATTGAATTAGGCAACAATCCAGTTCCGGGATTAGTTCTTGCTTACTCTTGGCTCTGTGCTGAGGGGTCATTCCTGGTGAGTTCTGGGGACTTATGCGGCACTTATGAGTAAACTAAGTTCAGCCATATGTAAGGCAAGCTCATTATCCTCTTAAAAGAAAGTATTATTTTTTTGGTCCCTCAGCCCAAATTATTTTTTCTATGTCATTCTTGTACAAAAAAGCACCAATGTTTTTGCTTTTCTGCGGTAATTCCTGCTAGCGACTAATGATTCTTAAGTATATTAGAATTAAATCGGGAAAAAAACCTTTAGTGAGCACTTGTCCCCACTGGATTTTTCAAATAACATTTGTTCTACATAGAGGAAAATTACAATGGCAGGATATAAAATAAGTACACAAGTTATTTCAGATAAATTTCCAGACTTCTGAATAGTAATGCAAACTCCATTGGAAACTCTCTAATGAACAAAATGTGTTGGGTAAAGGTATCATTTTCTGCCATTGCTGCGCTCAAGTTCAGTGCTACTAGGAAATAAATAGGTAACAATGACAAATGATTCCTTAGTTCAAATTATTTCATTCAGTAAAGAAGGAGCAGAGGGCTAGCAGGTTTCTGTGATTGAAATGTCTCAGTTTACTATTGCTATTTAAACTCATTTTCTCATGTCTGTTAAAAAAATGAATGAATTGAGCATGCAAAGAGAGTTTTAAATATCTTTTCTCAAATATTTCCTAATGCTTTCATGGAGTACATTAACATCAAAAGGGAGACTGAAGTAATTTCCTCCCTGTTTTTTATGAGAAAAATACCCAATTTAACCTCAAGTCCTTGATGTCATCATACAGAATGCACCTGCAACCATTATAAGTCAAATTCGTTTCACAGTTATATTTCTAGATCTTACTGTTATGTATATATAAGCTCTGGCCCAGAAGTCAAAAATGTACAATAGAATTATGTCTAACATTAGGAAAAAGTTGAGGGTTCCATTTTCCAAAAGAGGAAAACTTACTTTTCTTGACCTTTACTTAAAATACGAAAATCTATTTAACTCATCTTGATTTCTACTCATTGCTTAGTGGATAACATGTAAATAATATGTATTTGTACCTAAAAGATACCAATAAATATTAATAGTTTGGAAAAAAAAGCTTATTGAAGTCTTACTTTTATTTTTTTTGAAGTCTTACTTCTATAAGGAAATTTAAACAAACCCAACCATCCCCCTTCAAAAAAACCTGGAGCAATTCCTTTACCTGGCTTAAAAAAGTTCCCATAAGTATTTGTTTGAATCTGTCAAAGGCTCTCGTAGACAGAGCCAGGGAAAACTTCCAGACTATGTACATTTACACGTGCAATCATTTATTTCAGGGAGAAACTATTTTCCTTTTGTGAAAATCTTCTATTCTCAGTGAAGGGAATAATTAACACAGGATCTCATTAGAATTTTAATCTTCCTGAAGTCAGAGTAGGATGCCCTAATAATTAAAATCAGCATCCACACACCACTGATCTCTTCTCCATCTTCCCAACCAAACAAGCAGTGCTCTCACATATGAGGACATTATTCACAAGGAGAGTTTTCTCTCTGAAAATGGCATCTTGGTGTGATTTTATAGTTAGAGATTTATACCCTTTTAAAAAGGGTCCTTTACTCTTTTTGCTTAAAACCCAGGCAAGCTTTCCTAGTGATAATTCATATGAAGACACCCCCCCCTTTTTCAAATCAGGAAATTTTATTTGCAATGCTGCTTTCCCCATTCTCTTGAAAACACTAATGTAATTATAAAGGGTCAGTAAAACAAACAAATAAGAGTAAGAATAAAAAAAAAACTAATGAGGAAACATATAAGTTCAGTAGAGAAAATATTATATTTGTGTGTATGCACATATATTACATATCTACTCATCTTCTCCATAATTCTGTCTTTAAAAGGAGGGGCTGCCTGGAAAGATAGTATAATTGGTAAAGTGCTTATTTTGAATGCAGCCAACCCCAAGTCAATCCCTGGTATAATTTTTGATACCTGATGTCCTTCTAGGAGCAATCCTTGTTCACAGGGCCAGAAGTAAGCCCTATGAACAGCCAGGTATGGCCCAAGAAACGAAACAAACAAAAACAAATTTTGTGGATTGGAAAGATTGTTCAATGGGTAAGATGCTTGCCTTGCATACAGCAGGGGTTAACTCCTGCTAACCATATATAGTTCCCTTAGAACTACTTCAGGAATGATCACTAAATACCACAAGGTATGGCCCCAAACCCCCAAACTAAAACAAATCCCCAAACCCTCAAATGAAAACCCTCTCTCTATTTTTTTTCTTGATATTGCTTGTCTTAGCTTGATAAACCAGATCAAGTGTTAGTCTTTTTGATGATCCACTTAGTATCCAGTGAGAGTCTAGAAGACATAAGGAACTTTGGCAGTGGTTGCCTTTTCAGGTAGATGTAGGATAGTGTATCCTAGAGTCAGATCTTTTTTTGATACCTAAATTTCTAGTCATGCTGTGGGTGGGTACCTGCCCTTCTAGAGCTCACCTTCTCCCTCCCTCTGAACCCCATCCTTAGGACAGGAGCCTTGCACTCCTTTTACTTGGGAACTCTGACATCCCTCATCTGTGCTTCCCACTTCCTCTATTTCCGGCTGCTCACAAGAACAGTTTTGATGCTTCAGAGGAAGCAGTGAGCAATTTGCCAGATTCAAGTCTGACAAGGAGGAATGTTAAAGTTCAGGGTATCATAAAGTTGACTTTGTGAACCCATCTCAAGAACTCAAGTCTCAGTGGAAAGAGGGTGCTGCTTTGTGGTGGGAATCTCTGATTTCAGCAGTACCGGAGTGCCATTGTTCAGCAGGTCCTCCTTGAAGCGAAGTTTCCGTTCCAGGTCCTGAATAACAGCATCCTTGGAGCCTTGAATCTCCTCATCAGAAGCTATTCTGGCAGTTCGGTTGACCTTCTTTGGAAATCCCCTGCAAGATAAGAGCAAAAGGTTGGACAGTCAGTTTTCAGGGGGGTAAATCCAAATCAAACATTCAAGTCTAAGGGGAACCTCACTCTTTTCTATTAAAACATTTGGGGTGGGGGGGCACACTAGCTGTGTTCCAAGAATTGCTCTATGGAAAGTCCACAGAGATGCTATGTGGTGCTGGTGATTGAATCCAGGTTGGCCATGTGCAGGGCAAGTGCCTTAACCCCATGTATTATTTCTCCACCTCCTGCCTCCCTCTCCTTCTTTTAAACCTATTTCAGCTTAGTTGCAGGAACTCCTATGATTCATGTATCCAAGACTCCGAAACTTCTTTGAATAGCCTAAAGACTCCTGTGATAGGTGACATCTCAGAACCATTTTCCCAAAAGCAACTTTAATCACATGATTTAGGGATGCTTGATGAATATGGACTCATTTTTGTTAGTGCCTTAAGCACCTTGATTCCTGCTTCTCTTTTCCTTCACTGAGCTCTGGGAAAAAGATAAATGAGAAAATTGTATACCTCTATCACTAAATGTAAAGTTCAAAAATAATGTCCAGTTTCAAGGAAAGCTAAAGAGGAATATACCCAATACATATTGATTAATAAACAGGCAGGCACTAACCAGCTCACTGCCCAGACCTTGGTTCTGAAGAAAGTACCCTGGGCCAGCAGTGAAAATAACACTGAGACCCTGATTGAAATGCAGTTTTCTTCTCACTCTGTATCTATTGCAACCAGAAGACCTATCCATGAATCTATGTTTTAACAACTCTCCTGATGATTCTGATACACACAAAAATTTGAAAACTTAGGAGTACACACACACACACACACACACACACACACACACACACACACACACACACACACACACAGTGAAGATATGTGAGAAGGAAAGTATGGGAAATCTGGAAATTATAGGCAATCTTTGTCCTTTAGAGGGAGCAGTGGATACTACTGGAGACAGTCACATAAGAGAACATTAGAGATATGAGGAACTCAGTTTTTCATATATTCTTCAGAAGATGCATATGTACTGAACATACTTCCTTTGTACAGCATATATGTTAAAAGACATTTATAAATTGAAAAGGGTTTCTTGCTCCTGGGTCAGGCACCATGTGGTATGCCCAACATCACTTCGTTCCCCCAGATCATTTGTGGTTTGGTATTTCACGCAGAAGTGTTGGGGACTACGGAGTTTCTAAGTATGTTCTAGAAAGTGGGAACATCTGAAGCTCCTCTATACTCAGACCCCATGGATGAAGCCAGGATTTCTGAGACACAGGCTCCTGGTCTTCCCCATCACCTTCCTTTCATCATCCCCCCACCCCTCTTTCCTTGCTGAAGTTTCTCTGCATTTGTTGGAGATAAACTCATCAATGTATTTGCAGTTAAGAAGGTGAGTCCTTTTCCAAATTCATTCCTAAAAGCAAAAATAACACAACAGCAACAGGCACATCCACTGCTCACAAAGGAACCCACAAAACCAGTGAAGAGGGAAGTTTTTTCTTGGTCCTGGAAGCTGGTAATGTTTGGGAGCCCTCATTTTCTATCTTGGATGGCCCAACCCCTGACCCCACTCTATTATGTCTAAAGCTCTCGTAGCTGAGTCTTCTGGTGCTGAAATTGGAATTATCCTAAATGTTAGCATTTCTAGGTCCTTCCTTTCCAGTTATTTGCTCCTGAAGTTCAAATAGGATGATAAGCTTAGGACCAAGAGTTCAACCCTTGGGGTCTACTTGGAGACCTGAAGCTCTGCTTTTTTCGACCAATGGCATAGCCACAGAGTAGGTGATGTCTGAGGCATGGCAGCCTTAGAAGTGAATCACAGATGAGACTACTGGAAGGAAAATGGCCAGAAAGAAAGACAGTGAGAACTTGGCAGCAGCATTTTCAGGAATATGTAAATAAATCAGGATCTTTCCACGGCCCTTTCAATGCGCCAACTCTTTACGATGTTGCTGCGAATCAGTGACGGTGTGAGAGCTAGTTTGGTGCACAGTGTTGATGCCAGCAGGAAGCTGTGTAGATGTGGGCCTCAGGGCTCCTCGGTGTCTGTTAGTTTGTTTGCAGATGATCTAATTCCGGCCTTTCTTTACCCTACAAATCTCTGAGGATGAATAAAAGGGCATCCACTAGAATGCCATAAAGCCTTTAAATGTAAGTGCGCGTTTTCATTGGATTCGTCTGTGCTCCTTGGAGTTAAGAGATTTTACAAACAACCACACGGATCTTTAACGACCCAGCCCTTCTGCACTAAATAGGATGAGACATAGGGCAAGCTAAGAGGCAGAGCAGGGTGCAAGCAGTGGAGTAATTAAAGTAAACCCGAAAATCTTAAGGTTATTTTTTTAGTTTATGGTTTGGGGCCTCTCCTGGCGATGCTCAGGAGTTACTTCTGGAGGGGCTAAGAAGGTCATCTAGGCATCAACCCTGGTTGGCCAGGAGTACATACAGCAAGTACCCTATGGGCTCTACTATCTTTCTGGGCCTCCCAATCCTCAGTTTAAAGTGAGACCACAGGACTTCTTAGGAGTGTCGTGGCAGAGGCAACCATCAGATAGATGGCTTGGGTGATGTGCGCTGCACCAGCCAACTATGAGCATTATTCAGAGCCCCTCAGAGATGTGCTCTGGCTCGGTCTAATATGCCGGAAGGCCACTCCGGAGCAGTATGCTTAAAATTGTAAAGCGTGAAAGGTTGCTATTAGTCATATATGCCTCATAGGATCCGGGGTGCTGCATGAGCTGATATACATTAAGGGCTTTGATGGCGAGTGGGCCTGGAGAGGCCAATTCCAACTCGATTCCCAGTGAGTTGCAATGTCCTTTAAGAACAAGTGTGTGTGTGTGTGTGTGTGTGTGTGTGTGTGTGTGTGTGTGTGTGTGTGTGTGTGTGTGTTGCATGAGTGATATATATTAAGGGCTTTGATGGGCGAGTGGGCCTGGAGAGGCCAATTCCAACTCGATTCCCAATGAGTTGCAATATCCTTTAAGTACAGGTATCCTGGGGCCTAGGGATATAGTGCAGTGACCTCAGTATGGCCCAAATAAGCATAGGACCAAGAAAGAGGTGAACCTTTGGAAGGGTGACGATGGGAACTGGGGTGAGAATCATTTGTGCCTTTCAGGGAGCTGAAAGGAGAGGGCGTCTTTGGGGGTTCAGGGGTGCTGTGGTCACTCACGCAGGGGTGACGCCCTTGGGCAGGCCCAGGGCGTTGACAGCCACTGGTGGGGACTGGGAAGGCAGCAGCGAGCTGAGAAAGGCCGCGGGGGTCTGGCCGGGCCCGAAGCGGGCGCCGGGCGAGGCGCAGTGGGCACCGGGCAGCGGCGGTGGCGGCGGCGGCAGCGGGAAGACGTCGAGCACCGGGAAGGCCGCGGTGGGGCTGAAGGCCGGGGGCGGCGGCGGCGGGGGCGACGGCGAGGACGGGCCCCAGGGGCTGTCGGGCTCGGCTCCGAAGGGCGGCAGGGGCGCCCGGCCGAAGGGCTTGGGCGTGGGCGACAGCGGCGAGGGCAGGCTGGACGAGCTGGGGCTGGAGGCGGGCGTGCCGTGCGCCGACCCCGAGCCCAGGTTCTGCGCCGCGATGAACTGCTTGGGGCGCGCGTAGTTGAAGGAGCCGGACGACTGCATGGAGGCGGCCGCCGAGCGGGAGGCCAGCGCGCTCATGGGCTCCGGGGAGGTGGCCCCGGTGCAGGCCGCGAGTTCGGGGAACGCGGGCGGCGGCGGGAAGGGCGGCGAGGGCGGCGCCCGCAAGGCCTCCTGCTCCAGGCGTATCTGGTTCTGGAGCTGCTGCAGCTGCAGAGGGTCCCTGCGGAGAGGAAAGAGACACCGCGGTGAGATGACGCAGAGCGGGGAGCCCCTCGATGAACCCCTCGATCGAGGCGCATGCAGTTTGCTGAATCTGGGGGCCCGACTGGGCAAGCCCATGGCTATATATAGAATAAGGGAGAACCGGGTTTACTGGACCTGGGAGCTCATCTGGACAGCCCGGACCCCAGGGTGCTGACACCAGACCCCACTGCAAACCCCAGACCTCGGGGCTGACCCCGCATCCTAGGGTACTGACCCCGCACCTCAGGGTGCTGACTCCAGACCCTATAGTGCTGACCCAGGACCTGGGTGCTGACCTCAGACCCCAGATGCTGACCTGGACTCTGAGGTGCTGACCCTAGATGCCAGGTACTGACCACGGATCCCAGTCCTAAACCCAGGCTCCAGGGCTGACCCTGGATCCCACGGTGCTGACTCTGGATCCAGGAGCTGACATCATCAGACTTCAACTGCTGACCCTGAAACCCAAGGTGCTGATCCCAGATGCCAGGTGCTGACCACGGATTTCATTGCTAACTCCAGACTCCAGGAATGACCCCAGATCCCAGGGTTTTTTTTTTTTTTTTTGTTTTGTTTTGTTTTCTGTTTTTTGGGTCACACCCGGCAGTGCTCAGGGGTTCCTCCTGGCTCTACGCTCAGAAATCCCTCCTCGCAGGCTCTAGGGACCATATGGGATGCCAGGATTCGAATCACCATCCTTCTGCATGCAAAACAAACGCTCTACCTCCATGCTGTCTCTCTGGCCCCAGATCCCAGGGTTCTAACCCTTGACACAAGAGCTGAGATCAGACCCAGATGCTGACCCTGAATCCCAAGGTGCTGACCCCGGATCCCATGTGCTGACCTCAGATCCCAAAAGTTGAGATCAGACCTCGGATGCTGATCCTGGATCCCGAGGTTCTGACCCCAGATCTCAGGTGCTGACCCAGAAACCTGACCTCCCACATCTACAGCCTGAAGCCTTAATGGGGAGCTCAGGGTAAGACTTCCCCGACTCTGCACCAAGTCCATAGAGTAAGGCCTCACACCTTCTCAGCGTCTAATTTAAGTTTTGCCAAATAGGACCCAAAGCTATTTAGCCATGATGGGATTTTTGTCCGACTTCCAGGAGCCATATTTCATTTTAACAGAACCAGAAAAAATTAAGAGAAAAACTTTTGACAGGATTTTCTTGGCTAGTTTCATTCGTAGCCATTTTTTGGGGGTGTAAATAAGAGTTCTATCAGAATGAGTAAGTTAAAAAGAAAAACATACTTGATTCGAGTTATTGTTGGCAGATTTAGGTTAGCCCAATTTGCCTACTTCAGGGCTGTCAACTCTGTGCTCAAGAAATAACATAGCCTGATTTGGGGAATGGGTGTGGGGGGAGGGAGAGCCAGCCACTTTATTCTCAAAGTTTGTTCCCTAAGAAACACACAAATTTACTGCAGGCAAAATTTTAGTAGCAAACCCTAATTTAAGAATTATTCATATAAACCTCAGTGCATACTGATACTTAGCGTCTCATCAAAGCATGCACATCTTGGACAGGCACTCAAGGAGCCAAATCAAATCACTACCATTTTATAATGCAGTATTAATTCCCAGAGTATTTTTTCTATTGCAAGAAGATATTTTGAATTTTTATTTATCAAACAGAAATTAGTGAGTAACTAGCAGAGAGCTAAAATCCTACTGTTCACTCAAAATGTTTTTGGTTTGGCTGAACTTAATACATTTCTTTTTTCTAACTCACATCAAGATAGCAACCGATTACGGTCAAAAAACAAAAAACTTCCAACGGCAGGTGGCGCCATAAGCAGCGGCTAAAACAAACAACTTTGGGACTTTCAAAGCAATGCTCCTTAATTTCAAACTTCTGATGAACCACAGCAAGGAATTTCCCCAAATTTCTTTAGCCATAGATTTCAAATCGTCAAAAGTAAGTTTTCAGAAAAGGTCCAAAGCAATGAAAATCGAAATTTCTAAATGAAAGTGTAAGAACTGTCAAGAAAGACTTAGATCTGTGGTCAAGTATTCTGAGAGGTGAAAATGTTGGTAGAAACAATCTAAAATCCTTTCCCTCCTCTCAGCTCTCCCATAATAGGTGATTATGATTACATTCATAAAAATAAAAACAGAGGAGGGGACACCGGAGTGATAGTTCAGCAGATAGGGCACTTGTTTTTTATACAATCAATCTGGGACTTGAAACATCATCCGTCCATCCTGGATCAGTTGTGTGCAACTGATGCCCTACCACTGTGCTATCTCAAGCCCAAGTTATATTTTCTTAAAAATGTAGATAGATCAGATCCTAAAGGCCTCGGAGGCTATGGCCATGGAAAGGCAGAGGGAGAATGAAACCTCTTTCTTTGAGAGGGAATGGTGACTCCACTTGCTGTCTATTCACATCAGTGGAGCTAGACTCAGACACAGCCCAAAGCTGGCTCTGCCAGGAACTGACAGTTAAAACAATTTTCTAGAGAAATCCTGGGAATTGACGGAGGGGGTCAGAATAGGGAATTTCTCAGGCATTTTTATTTGAAGAAGTGAAAGAGGATGTTTGGGTGTTCAAGGTGTTACTTATAACTAGGGATAACTAGAATTTATAACCTAGCCTTTTTGTTTTTTGTTTTTGAGTCACACCCGGCAGTGCTCAGGGGTTATTCCTGGCTCCAGGCTCAGAAATTACTCCTGGCAGGCATGGGGGACCATATGGGACGCCGGGATTCGAACCAATGACCTCCTGCATAAAAGGCAAACGCCTTACCTCCATGCTATCTCTCCAGCCCCAAACCCAGCCTTTTTTTTTGGGGGGGGGGTCACACCCAGCAGCGCTCAGGGGTTACTCCTGGTTCTATGCTCAGAAATTGCCCTGGCAGGCATGGGGGACTATATGGGACGCCAGGATTCAAACCACTGTCCTTCTGCAAAGGCAAAAATACCTTACCTTCATGCTATCTCTCCGGTCCCATAACTTAGCCTTTCTACCTCCATGTTATGTCCATGGATTTAGGGGCCCACAGAGATAGCACAGAATTTAGGTTCAAATTCCACAATCCCATATGGTCCCCCTTGCCTACCAGGAGTGATTTCTCTGTGCAGAGCCAGGAGTAACCCCTAAGCATTGCTGGGTGTAGCCTTCAAACCAAAAACAAACTATATATATAAAATTTAAGACTCTGATATTGTATTCAGTAAAACATTTCCAAGGTGAGATGATTCTGGTTGATCAGGAAGGGAGAATGCAAACATATTCTCCCAGTGGCTTTCTTTCTACAGTTATAGAAAATTCAGAATCCTTCCCCACTAGTTTGGGTGCATCTTTTTTTTTTTTTTTGGTTTTTGGGCCACACCCAGCGGTGCTCAGGGGGTACTCCTGGCTGTCTGCTCAGAAATAGCTCCTGGCAGGCACGGGGGACCATATGGGACACCGGGATTTGAACCAACCACCTTTGGTCCTTGATCAGCTGCTTGCAAGATAGCCGCTGTGCTATCTCTCCGGGCCTGGTTTGGGTGCATCTTTAACAAGAACAGTCTTGCCAGCTATTGAGAGGGACAGAGGTTTTTGACTTGATCAGAATGAAGAGACCTTCAGAATGCACTGGATTTTGTAGTGCTGCCATATTTCCTGCCCTGTGAGTACAATTACCTTGGCAAAGTTGCCAGCCAAGTGGCAGTGTGACACAGGAGAAAGACAAGGGTTGCAAACGACCCCCGCTGGTTTAAACAACAATTCAGCCAGTGCCTAACTAGAAACCCACTGTGAGTGTTTAATGAGCACCTGCCTTGTTTATAGTGTAAGCTGGAGAATTGTCCAATGGCAGAAGAGAACTGCAACCCAATCCGACTGCTTTATAGAAAGAACCCGGAGCAGTAGTACAGCAGGTAGGGTGTTTGCCTTGCACACAGCCAACCCAGGTTTGATTGCTGGTATCCTACATAGTAACAAACTTAACCAGGACCAATGCCAGAACGCAAAGTCAGGAGTAAGTCCTGAGCATTGCTGGGTGTGGCCCTAAACCAAACCAAAACAGACACCCCCCCCACCCCCAAATCAGAGCAGAAGCCGGAGCAATAGAACAGTGGGTAGGGCATTTGCTTTGCACATAGCTAAACCGGGTTCAATTCCTAGCACCCCACAAGGTCGCCTTTGAATCCGTCCAAGAGTGATTACAAAGCACAGAGCCAAGAATAAGCCCTGAACACTGCAGGATGCAAAATTAAAACTAAAATGAAAATTGCAAAACGGGATATTCTGTTTGGTCAATTCCCTCTGTTAGCAGCTGGAGGGTGCAGATGGCAGTGAGGATATGGAGCTGGAGGGGGGTGCGCAGCAAGACAGCAAAGGCTGTAGATAAAGTTGCTTCTCACCCTTTACTCACAAAGAGAGCCAGACAATGTACCTGGCCCCAAACCTTTGGAGGCAGAAGTTATTATCTATCGCCCTTGTAAAATTCCCCAGAGGTTAGTGAGGTTGAGGACTCTGCCAAAGGGCAGAACCTGGATGTGAAAGCTGCTTGGCTCAAAAGCCTCGTGCTAAGTCCTCAATAAACAAAAAGACTTTATTAAGATGGTAGTTCTTATTACTACATATCATTTTTTTCTCTGGGGAACTGTGGCCCAGGCTCAAAATAAATGATGTGAAAGTAGACTTCTGGAAAACAACTTTTATGTAAATTGGAAATTTTCAGTATGTCTCTCTGGAGCAATGTCTGGATTGCAAGTAATTTATCCTCTGCTCACACTAATAAAGTTGGAGTATTTATAATTGTCTGGAGAAACTCTTGGGATTAAGAAGCTGGAAAACACTTGTGTTTTCAAAATAAACATACAACATGTTGCTTTCTATATTTTGTTCTATTATTTTACTGTGCGATACAGAAACCCATTTTATAAGAGTTCTAAGTCTGGATTTCTTTTTGTTGTTGTTGTTAAACTCAGTTTTTCTTTTATTATTTGAGTTATTCCATAAGTTTCATAAAATTAACAAAATATTTTTGCTAGAAATATTATGGAAACCTCACTAAGATAAAATGATATTGGAGAAACAATGAATCAAAGCAGAGGAAAATACAATTTTACTATAGTGATAAAATTCAAACATCTATATTTCTGACTATAAGCTGGAGAAAGCATCAGTTAATCTTTTTTCCTCTCCATGAATCTTAATTTCTATGGTCCTAGGGCTTGACACAAATTGGAAGGCATGAACTGGGGCTTTCAGCATCTTCAGACACTACATATAACAGGCCCACCACAATCCATAAAAAAAGGGCAGGAGAGGTGGATCAAAGGGCTGCAAAACACACTTAAAATTTGGGGGGTGGCACACCCAGTTGTGCTCAGAGGTTGGGGGACCATATGTAGTGCCAGGTATCAAGCCCAGGTTGGCCATACACCGGGTTGGCCACATACAAGGTAAGCACCTTACCCACTGTCCTATCTCTCTGGCTCAGCAGGAGACCAGGTTCAATTCAGCTGTCAAGTATCACCCAATGTGTTGTCCAAAAGCCAAAACAAACAAAAATTGAAGTTTGTATTTATCCTCTATTGGATTTAACCAGCAGAGCCAGTTGGGCAGGCTCATGACAGGAGGGTTTTTGATGGGTTAGGGAATTTTTCAAATTGAAAAGTAGTTATGTGACTTTGGAGATAAGCTACTGCTGTTGCCCTAATATATCCTTCTCTGATTGGGATCAGCTTTCTAGCCAGCATCCAGACATCAGTTCCCGAAAATGATAAGACTATGGAATTCCAAATATGGCTTCAGGTAATACTAGTTAGATTCCACCGTCAACTTTCTATGTTGGTTCTATTTCTGGCTTTTGTTCTTTCAACTCACACTTTCACTTTTGACTTCCTATCATATAAAGCAGGCCCATTTGATGAGGGTCAAGGTCTGACATCTTGCATTGCTTTGCATGATTGCTTCTTGATAAGAGGTATATAATCAGCCTTGAGAACAATTGCTTATACAATAAGGTTCAGGGGAGATTGTAAATGAAAAACCCACTATAAATGTAAATAGTTCCCCTGACATCCTACCTCCAAGCTTGGGAGAGACAGTAGGGATAATGAACTGTTTCCAAAGCAAGAATATTAAACTAGAGAATGTTAAAACCAAATAAAAAAATTGGCCACTGCTTGGGAATGTGCTTGGCATGTTTTACACATGGCATAGGGTTTGTGTTGATAAAAGATCCAATCTTTGGTCTCTGATGCCTTTTGTTCATCATGTGACTCAGAACAGAGCTAGGACTGAGAATAATTTATTACCTCATCAGGTTCAAGGAAGAAGCAGCAAGAATGAAATCAGCACATGACTTGGGTCTCAGTTTGAAAGATCCCACTTAGAATGAAAATCACATTTGGCTCCACTACAGAAAAACAGTAGCTCTTCATGCCTTCCTGCATAACATTGATCGCTATGTGAAGCCATTCCTAGTACTGAGAGAAATAGAGGGAGGGATCACCAAGTTTTAATCCTCCTGGGAACATCTTGGGAATAAAGACCACTGTGTTGGGGCCAGAGCAATAGTACAGTATAGAGGGTGATTGCCTTGCATGGGACTGATGGGATTCAGTCCATAGCATCCCATATGGTCCACAGAGCACAGTCAGGAGTAATTCCAGAGTGTAGAATCAGAAGCAACCCCTGAGCAACATCAAGTATGGACCCCACACCCCTTGCCCAAAACAAAACAAAACAAAACAAAACAAAACAAAACAAAGGACCACTGTGTTTCTATGGCATAAAGAGTAAGAGCTGAAAGGTTGGGATGTGGTATACTGGCCCAGGGCATGTCAAACTGAACCTGAATCCCGCAGATGACATCCCTGATGTAGACATTGCTCTTCTAGGTGGACATCTTGTCTCAGTGAACAGCAGTGGCCATGGACCCCACCAAGGCCCTGGGAGATCCTAGAGCATCTGTGACTAAAGCAAAGACTTTGGATCCATGTAAATTGCTCATGGGAGGACATGCTGGGCCTGCAGTACAGTCTGTTTTGCGGGTAAATCTGAAGGACAGGGAGCCTCTGAGGCAGCCTTTTTTGGGGAGGAATGTGAGGTCAGGTTCTAAAAGCAGCAGCTCCACATCACAATTCAATGTTTTAAATAATTTTAATTTCTACTGCTGCCTAAGTCAGTGGAAACAGCAGGAAGATATTAGAGGCTGATTCTCACAAAAACGATGTTAATTTAGTGACCATTAAAAGGAATTATTGGGAACAGTTTCCAGTTGAAAATGTATGGTATTAATTCTTTTTTTTGGGGGGGGGGGAGGTCACACCCAGCGGTGCTCTCCTGGCTGTCTGTCTGCTCAGAAATAGCTCCTGGCAGGCACGGGGTACCATATGGGACACCGGGATTCAAACCAACCACCTTTGGTCCTGGACCGGCTGCTTGCAAGGCAAACACCACTGTGCTATCTCTCCGGGCCCAGTATTAATTCTTAATCTGGACCAAGTACCATTTTAAAGAAAAACCAATTTTCCAATCTTGTTTTTTTTTTTTTTGTCGTCAGTGCTAGAGGCAAAAATCAGATGTGGGTTTTCTCTTTTTTTTTTTTAACAACAGAAACACCAAAGGAAAGCTCCCTGTGTGACAGATGTTGAAGAATTTTAAGGTCTCATATAAAAAAATTTCCCTGAGATTTTAATAATGGGGGAGGATAGATATGGAGGAAGACTGAGAGAAACTTAACTTTTGGTCTTAGATGAGGTAAAGATTTTGACCTGTTTTTTTTTTGTTTGTTTGTTTTGTTTTGGGGCCACACCCAGCGGTGCTCAGGGGTTACTCCTGGCTGTCTGCTCAGAAATAGCTCCTGGCATGCACGGAGGACCATAAGGGACACCGGGATTCGAACCAACCACCTTTGGTCCTGGATCGGCTGCTTGCAAGGCAAACGCCGCTGTGCTATCTCTCCGGGCCCTTTGACCTGTTTTTAAGGTGTCATGTGGTCAGTGTTTTTCTCAGATTTCCATCTTATCACCAGGGGCCATAAACTTTCCTTTCTCCTGTTTTCAGATCCCAAAGACTGATCTGCATATTGAGAAGGAATCACAATCCTGCACTCCACAGCTCCTTCTACCCACCATGGACAACGTGTATGGTGCTGGTCCCCAAATTCCTACTGTGTCCCCACTGCTCATGGGTAGAGCAGTTTCTAGAAGCTGCCATAGACACCCCAGTTTAGGTCAAGACCTAATCTTGACTGTTGGGCTTGATTTAATTTGTGTCACACACACCTGCAGCCCAACGGGGGAAAAATTCACAGCAGATAATGCATCTTATAATATGAAAAGACTTAAGGACCCATTTTTTTGGGGGGAGGGCAAATCAGGGCACTATTACTAAAAGACTGAGAGTCAAAAGAAGGAGTCAGGGCCAACCCAGAACAAAAGAACAACATTTTCACTTCTCTGCTCTGCAGACACCTCAGTTTCTATAATGGGCAAAGCCTGTATCCCAGTTAGCTCCCTGGCACTCAGAAATACAGAACAAGCATTCTTTTTTGTTTTTGAGCCATACTCTGGGTATTCAGAGGTCACTCCTAGTGGTGTAAAAGGGCAGGCAGAGGGTGGGGTCCTCTATAAGCAGTGCCAGGATGGCAGAATCAAACCTGAATAGGTGAGAACCCTACATTAACCTCTGTGCACAGATTGATTTGCTTTCTAAGTCACTGTTACAGACGATTTACACTAAAGAAGTTGGAATCTATGAACAGAAATCTCCTAAGAGGTCAAATCCAGTTCACCCATGAGCTACTGACAACTGGATAATTCACTGGATAATTTATTTTCTGGTACCCAGTTTCCCAACTTTACAATGGAAATTTGTTATGTAATCCCTTACTCTTCAGCCCAGTATTACTGAGACATTATAAAGATACTCACTTTTCAAGAAACATGTAAATATTAAGCACATTCAAGGAGAGTTTGTTTCATTACAGGCTTACCAAGCTTCTATATATGCTGCTTTTAAATTTATTTCAATCATTTGTGAAAAAATAACTATCATTTGGGGTTGAGCAGAAATAGAACTTAAAGGTATTAAAGAGACAAATTAAAATATTTCCCTAAGTAAATCACCTTTAAAAAGAAAGGAAGGAGATTTTTATACTATGAATGAAACACCACCAGTTAGTCAACATAGTTGTGTTTATTTTCCCTTAAGGTAGATATACTTACAGATATACTTTCTCTGATAAATACCTTTTAGGTTGTGTATGTTTCATACTTAGTTGTTTATGCTTCTGCTAAGATTTTGTTTAAAGAATCAGGCTTAATAATCAGTTAATAAACTGTTCTTTTCTACCATGAAACTTAATTTTATTCTTTGTCCTTTGAGAAGTTTTTGAAACCTTCTCAGATTTGTAAGTACATTAGTTGGGGCTGGAGAGATAGAAGGTAGAGACTTTGCCTTGCATGTGCTCAACCCAGATTCCTGTTGGTGGGGGTTGACACAGACAGTGTCAAGGATCAATCCAGGATTAGCTGCATGCAAGAAAAGTACATTAATTCCTGTGCTATCTCTGTGCTATCCTCTGTCCATCAAGATAACTTTAAACCTCAGTTCGTGGAAAATAAAACTGACACAGAGGTGTGCTGTGTTTCATTCAACATAAAGATGGGGTTCTCTTGGGCTCAGGCAGCAGCTCAATCTTTCTTTGTTCTCAGTCTTGCTCCATTTGGGGTTCCTGACAGGAACCTTACCTCTTTCTTGAAGCATCTCTGTCTTCACCGTACTTCCTCAACCCTGTCCTGGCTTTCTTTTCTAACACTGTGCCTTAATCATAAACCCAATGATTGTTTACACCCCAGCTCTCTATAAGGTCCCACCAAGACCTAAATTTTCTTTGCCCCCCTTAAACCTACTTTGCACAACGAATCAACACTTTAGGATCACTCCAATTGCAATCTCTGAATCTGACGTCCATAGACTTCCTTCCTTAATTCCTACTTTACATCCTCTTTTCCTGTCACATGTCATCCTTTGGGGCCCACTCCTATACCTCCTCTTTGAAAACCTCCCCAACAACATCTAGAATTCTTTCCCATTCTTCCAAATGATTGCACTTTCAAAGGCAGACAGAGTCCTGTCAGGAACTGGCACTTTAGCGTCTTGTACCCACAAGTCAAAGCGTCTGCAGCTGGGCTGGTGTCTTCCTGGGGATCACCACACTGCAGTGCACACAGATGTCACAAAGCCGCCTATGAGCCTGCCAGGGCCACTTTGATGTGGCATATGGAAAAGAGAGAAATTGGCACCCTCACTAAAATAACACTATTCACATTTCTGGCTTTTTAGCAACCTTCCCTCAAACTAAAAAGGGTGATCCCAGCCCCCAAGAAAGCATGCCTGTGAGATTGGTAGCACAGTTCCTATTTTGGCATCTCTGAGGCACTCCAACACGGTTCAGACTTTGGTGGCCTGTCTCGGTGCCCATTTTCCATTTGATTTGGTTATCAGTCAAATCCACCTCAAGTTTATGTTTACTGTGAGCAAAAGCTTCTCAGGGATATTTTCAGCACTTAGTGAGAACTGGAGTTCTCCCTAGGCAGTTCTTTCTTCCAAGCAGGCCTACTCTGCCCATCTATACATTGTCTCACGAACCCCTCTTTCAAAGACTGAGTTGTATCCTGAGATAACACAGTGGCTCCCTGCATGGAGACAGGAAATGGCTCCCATGTGTGGGCCCTGACTGACTGACTGGTCATAAGGACCCAACCATGCTCCTCACAGGGCTGCACTGACTGTCTGCATCAGGCTGGAATCTCAAGCACTGAGGTCTGCCTGGAATGTCACGTTGATGTCTGAACTCATTCACCCCACCCCCGCCACCCCAGGGTTGCGGAAGTACCACCCAGAGCCCTGAATGACGGGGATGAAGTTAAAGAATGTGGAGGTGGAGGCCTGGCTGTATTTCTGGAAGGAGAAAGAGACTGTTGGCTGATGACAAGGCTGTAAGTATTCATGAAAGGCATGACTCACAAGTAGGTGGAGAAGTGAACGAGTTCCTTCTTAAAATGGTAGTTTCCTGAAAGGCTAAGGGAAAGGGCTGTCTGGATTCCTGAACACTCTTTTCTTCATCTGGTTACAGCATAGGCAGCTCGGTCTACCCTATTCCTTCCGGGTCTTTCCATCCTAATCCTCCACCCTGGGTCACAGGGGCGATCAAGTGACCTAGGATGAGTCAGTCCATCATTGTATAACTTCAGGAAGTTCTGCAGAGGTCAGTTTCTGATGCCAGGGCAGAGCTAGACCCATTAAGATTTTTCATAAAAAATGAGAGAAATGTCTGAATTTTGACAACTTAAAGGAGACAATTCCCCAGGGTTTCTGGCCTCCATTGGCAAAGTGTTTCAACAAGGAAGTCGCTACAGAAAAAGAAGCTAAAAATAGCCCAATGAAGTTGAGGGGCTGCTCCTAGCCCAGAACTTAGGGGTCACCTCTGGTGGTGTTCAGAGGATTGACTGTGGTGCTAGGAGATTTCACCAAGTAAAGCATATATTCGGCCCCTTTGATTTATCTTCAATTTGAAGGATAACCAGAAGAGGAACAGTTAAAAACAGGATGCTATTTTAGTACCTTTGGCCAGTTTGATCTCTGAAATTCATGAACAACTTGCCTGTGTCTTCCTTTTATTGTTGCTGAAGTTAATTTTTGTGGTGTTTATTTTTAAAAAGCTGGTTCAATTTTCCTATTTTCAATTAAAGTTGAAAATTTCAATTTTCAATTTCCTATTTTACATGGGAATGGAAGCACAGAGAAAAATCAAGGGCACATAGTTACCTGCTAGTTAGTGCCAATTCTCTGAAAATATGTTCAGAAGCTAGATATTCTAAACAGAGCATCTTCTATTAGAACCAGCAATTTTGTGAAAGGTTGTGGGGCCCCACTCAGCAGTGCTCAGAAGATCATATGCACCAGGATTAACTGTATGCCAGGTAAGCACTTTATCTACTATACTATCTCTACAGCCCCCAGATTGATCTTAAAATTTAGTTTAATAGCTGCATAAGGTAGATAAATCAATAAACAAGTGAATACATATATTGCTTTAGTTCTGCATGTTTCATCCTATTACAGGTGGAGTTTGTGCAGATAAAAAACAATGTATTAGATACCTAGAGAAATTCTTAAACCAAAGACACTATAAACTCACATTTCTTAAAAACTCACTGGCCTATATTTTAGAAAAGGTGATAGAGCTATATTGTCATAGACAGCAATCAGAGAGCTTGGAGACCTAAGACCATTCAGTTCCCATATTTGAAGTTATGGAGGATGAAGGGGCTGAGGGACCATCTTTAGAGAATGTTATTATTCATGATGATGGTGAGCATTGCTCCCAATCATTGCCATTACTTACTAATGACAAGTGCTAACTATTATTGAGCACTCAATGTACCAAATACCCATGTAAATTCCTCTCTGAGGTCATTTATTTATTAAGAGGTAGGTTACACACAGCAGGGTTAGGGGATTATGTGGGCTGCTGGGAATTGAACTAGGGCTGGTCACATGCAAGGAAAAAAAAAGCCTTAATTCTTGGGCTATCTTTCCAATCCCTTGTGTTAATCTTTAAAAAATAACTGAGATAGGGCTGGAGAGAGTATAGCAGGCAGGGCTCTTGTGTTGCATACAGCCAACCTGTTTTAGATCCCTGCATCCCGTATTAGTGCTAATGTTCTGAAATATGTTCAGAAGCTAAATATTCTAAACAGAGCAACACCAGGAGGAATCCCTGAGCACAGAGCTAGGAGTAAGACCTGGGCATTACCAGGTATGGCCCCAAACAAATAAAACAAACAAAAACAAATAAAACTTCTCCCTAGAAGAGAGACCTTATTTTTCTTTCTGCTGGAGATTGAACTCACAAAAACCACATGAGAAACTTATAGCATACTACTGAGACACGCCCAGTTGAGACAGGCCTCTTTTCATATCCTCATTTTGCATTGAAGTCACAGGAAGCATCACACTGTATTCAGTAATTCACTCAAGGCTGCCCATCTGGGGAGCAAGGGGGAAGTTCACACGGGGAGGTCTGGCTCCTGCCCTCTTTGTCATGGGCTCTCATGGCCAACTCTGCCTTTTGATGTTATGGCAACAGGCCTTATTCAGCACCTCCAGATGTTCTGTGATTTCTGCAGCCCCAGGGGCCCTTTCTAATGTGGGTTTCTCCCGAGATGGGCTATCCCCACTGATTCTTTGTTACTGAGATACAGTCATTGAAGTGGAGCTCAAAGCAGCTGCTTATGAGAAACCCTGGTTATGTCCTGAAGACATTCATATAAATAATTATAGGTAATGTCTCATACACGAGGCTTTACAAACTTTCATGAATCAGAGACATTGGAAGATTATACGAAGCAACTGAAGGATTTGGTTTGGACTTTCTTCTCCCTAAGAAATGACATTTGTCCCCAGATTTTATTGAAGAAATTGAGTCATCTACCAGCACATTATGTTGAGACTTGATCTCATCTAAGCCATCTCTGTAGAGCCACATGCTGTAAACCTGAAAATGCAACAGTGAGCACTAGTTTCTTCTAATGTCCTTTGTCCTCTGAAGAAAAACATGGGTAACAGTGAACAAAACAAATAATCACCTTTCATTATTTGTTTCACCTTATTTATAGGGGTGATTTCCAAGAACCTAGCCATGATGTTAAGCGGAGACTTAAGCATGAGAACAAGAAGAGGAGACTAAATATGCAAGAATCTCAGTGCATAGTGGACAAGAAAAAGTGAATTCAAATTTCTGAGAAAAACTTGTTATGGTCTGTTATATACCAAAAGCCACCAAGGCACAGATGCTTCCACTTAACAGTTTTTTCTTTTTTTTTCTTTTTTTTTTTTTTACTTTTTTTTTTATTGTGACTGAAGTTCATTACACAGAATTATTTACAATACATAGTGACAATGAAAGAAGGGCTTTCCCACCACTAATGTTGTCCTCCCTCCACTCCTGTTCCCAGCATGTCTCCCACATATCCCTCCTTTACCCCCCAGAATCCTAGTGTAACTGGTCTCCACTTTACAGCTTGTTATAGGTTGGGTATCTATTCTGTTTGGTGTTCCAGTCTGGTCATTTTTTATTTACACTACATGTTCATCTGACTGGTCCTGGTATCATCCTTTCCCCCCCTCATTTTATGAGGCTGAATGATTCAAGTTATGCTATTCTGTTGGAGATAAAAAGGTTAAGGAAAAGAGAAGAAAAAACTTGGTATCAACTACTAAAATAGAAAGAAAAAAAATCACCGAATAATATCCACAAAAGTGAAAAAGAAAAAAAGTGAAAAAAAAAAGAGAAGTGAAATAATATCAAAAAAACATAACAAAACAAAAAAATAAAGCACAACAAAACCAGAAAAAGTGGTGCAGTGGCAGGGCTTGGTGTTACCCCACCTATTTTTTTTTTTTTTTTTTTGTATAGGCACAGTAAGTATTGGGGAAGGAAGGAAATTCCCGTGGCCTAAGAGATTCAGGGTTTCTCCACTCTTGAAGCATATTGTCATGGGAAAAACCACTGGCTCCATAACAGTTTTTTTCTATCACTTTCCAGGTTAAAGATACTCTTTATAGAAGAAAAGTGTTGTGTGTGTGTTTGTGTGTATTAAATGCTCTACAAACTGAAATTAAGGGTTTTTTATTTTGTTGCTGGTTTTTGTTGTTTTTTTGTGGAGGTGTTTTTTTGGGGGTTATACCTGGCTCTGGTTAGGGGACCATAAGTGGTATCAGGGATATGAAACAAAATAAGCAGGATTTGAGGCAAGCATCTGAACCCCTGTGCTCTCTGTACCCCCAAATTTGGTTCTTATAAAGTCTGTGTGTATGTTTTAAACTCTTACCATCAAACTACTTAATGTTTCCTAGTAGAAGTGACTGATTATTATTTATGTGGCTATGACTAAGAGAGCTGTGAGTTTCTTTCTATCTGTAAAATAGAAAGTTGAACTCTTTAAAAATATTCTTCAAAGTTCCTCCAAGTTATAAAATCCACTCTCTGGTCTTTGAAGATGGAACTACTTGGAAGATGGAAGACTATTCATTTATCATGTTACACCATCTTTTGAGTAACACTAATTGAGAAGGATGCCTTTTTTGGATGACTATTAGCACAGAACTATCCCCCAAGTACTAAATAACATTTCTGAATAAAGAATAAGCTGTCAGTGACCATTTTCTACATATTTCAATCTCACAAAAGTAAGTAAATGAAAAGAAAGCACAGTTGGACATGGGTTCTGTGTGTAATTTATTTTGTCTTCAAGGACGAACACTGTTAGCTGGAATGTGAGTGGCCAAGACATACACGCCAAGGGGTCCACAGTGCACAAGCTGGCCTTGCCTGAGCCTGGGGCTCCAATTCCCACTTCTTGTTCAAAGTGGGGAAGGGTTCTTGCGAAAACTCAAAAATGTATCTTGGCAAGCTTTAGAGATGTAGCTTAGCAGCATGAATTAAGAGGCTCGTGACCATGGAAAAAAATTGTCAATTTTAAATGGCTTTGACCCTTCTTAGCTTTTGACCAACTGACCTTGACATTCCTTAGAGGCCAGAGGATGAGATGTAGTAATGATGTTGCTGACGGAGCTTTCCCCGCAGGAGCCTGACCCAATCCTTCCAGCAGTAAATGAAGTCCATCCAAATGTGTCTTGGGAAGAACTTTAATAAACTAGATTCCCTCCCTGAGAAACAACTAACACCACTGAAATGATTCTGAGATAAAGACACCCAATTATTTTATAGTTACTCTTAAGGAAAAAATGGGAAAAATGTATCATAATTACATAAAAGTTTCCAATACAGTTATATATGGCCACACAGACTCACAAGTCAGTTTTTTGGCATTCTGTCAAATAAAATTTTCTATAACATGGTCTTTATGACCATTTTTAATACAGCAAAAACCTTCAACATCCTAAAATGCCTTTTGAAAAAAGAAAACTTTAGGAAATAAACATATAATCTTGACCTTTTTTTGTCATCTACTCTGTCCCACCCCCATAAATTTGTTTCATATTTCCATGACATTTAGAGTTAGATTTTATACACTAAATAACTTTTCATTTAGTAGAGTAGTCTCTAAAATATGTAAAAGGTCACTGGAATGGGAGGCAGGTCTGTGTGATGATGTACATAGGAGGTTCCTAGTATGTAAAGATGGGAGGAACTTGGACATGATGCAAGCAGAGTACTAGGTGATCTGGTCCAGGTACCAGACAGCAGACCAGAGACCACTGAGATGAATCACTGGGCTTTGACTCTCTCAAGCTCCCAAGTGATGACAACAAAAGAAAATTTATTTCACTAACAAACTAAAAAGTCATTTTCTGGTCATGATTACAAAAGAAAAACTTTAATTAACCAACCAAAAGATCATTTTTTGTTTGTTTGTTTTGGGGTCACACCTAGCAGTGCTTGGTGTCACTCCTGTTAATGAGTTACTGTTACTGGGTTACTCCTGGTTATAGTCTCAGGAATCACTCCTGATGGTGCTTTGGGGACTATATGGGATGCTGGGGATTGAACCTGGGTCAGACACATGCAAGGCAAGCACCCTCCCCACTATACTTTCTCTTCAGTCCCTCAAAAGTCATTTCTAACAGAATACAGATAAGCTATCCAAAGAACAAAGCTAGGATGTAAACCAGTCAGGTTCCAAGAAGAGATCCTTCTTCCCTGAAGAATAATAAATATGTTACTGAAGTGAGACCTTGGCTAGGAATAATTCAGAGCTGATTGTCCAGAAGTTAAAACTAGGATCTCCTACATGTGAAGCAAGCATATGTTCTACTACATTCCCAGCCCTACTTGGATACTTTTATGTCACAATTACACAGAACAATTTGTGTGAGAAAGTATGCCCATACATTTGATAGATATAGCAAAGCATCTGCTTAATGCATATTTCACATTGAAATATGATGAAACTTATCTAAGGACTACAGTCTTGAATAGAAATGACAGAGGATATATACTTAATTACACTTCTATTCCTAATTTGGCTTTTCAAATGTGATCTTTCATCTTGATTGAGCAGCAATTCATACCTGGGGGTTAAGATTGATACATATTTTTTGCTTTTGCTTTCTAAATAAGATGGGATAATGAACTAAGTAAGTACTTAGTATTTTTAGTAAGTACTAAAATATAAAAAGTATCAGTTTACTATTGATTTTTTATTTCTATGAGCATCTATCTGTTGTTGATCTCTAAAATATAAGATCAATAAGTAAATTAAAGTTCTACAGAATTAAAAAAAACATGTCAAAATAAGGCAGAAGACACTAAAGTTCTTTATAGTATTCATTTATTAATAATTTATCAATAAAGGCAACTTATTCTCTCTCTCTCTCTCTCTCTCTCTCTCACACACACACACACACACACACACACACACACACACACACACACACATTTCTTATCCAAATGGTCCCAAAATTAAGTTGGGAGAAGAGGAGGCACTCTTCAGGTATACATCATCATTCATATATTTGAACGGTCTGATGGAACCTTAAACATATGAGCTCCCATACTAGTAAGTTAGGGTTTTTTTCCAGCTAATAAGATGTGTTTAACATTATTTGTAGAGAACAACTCCAACTCTGAGAAAGGCCAACAAGGTGTGGATCACACACCTTAGATCACACACCTTAGATTACACAATGTGACAAAATAAAATCATTAACTGGAAAACCCCCTTTCTGGAAGAATGTGAAGGTATTCTATTCTATTGAATTCTTGCCACATGCCTTTGACTCCTTTCCTAAAGAATATGGGAGAGTTTCTCTACAATTGGTCATGCTCTACCATAAGAGTTTCTGGGAAGTACAACTGTCCCCATTTCCCTTCATTGCTAGTTAAGATTTAGTTTTCCGTACTCTCTTGACAAATGAGGAGAAGTTTAGAAGTTAGCTATAAACTTCTAAATTCGGCTGATCTTAATACTTTATTCAAATTTATTTTGACAAATGACATTTCTTCCCTAAAAATAGCATTTTCACTTCCTTATCTTCTAACAATATTCTGCCACAAAGTTTTCATTACACAATTGGTTGGAAACAAGGCACCAATACAATCTTTTCAGTCAACCAAATTTAACATTTTTGGCTTAGAGGATTAAAGCATAAAAATGGTTTCTGTAAATCAGTAGTCATCACTAAATGTTTTATTTTAACGGTTGAAATCATAATTATAACCAGTTACCAAAGGCTTATAATGCTTTTGAAATTAAATTCTCTCTGAAAATGTAGATGAGAATAAAATGCAAGATAAAAAATTTATCGCCATCTGAAAAAGATCCTCAAGCCACAACTCAAACTATGAAAACATGTACAAAAGTTTATTTATATGAATCCTTGCCTTAAATACAAACTCCAAACTATTAGCCTTGAAGAAGAAAACAGGAAGATTTTTGTGACTGTAAATCAGTCTAGGGTTTTCATATAACACAACAAAAGTTCACAAGAAAAAAATGAATAAATTGAACTTCATGAAAAACTCTTTTCAAAATGTAAAAGATACAGAAAGGTCACCACAAAAAGTGGGTTCCTTGGGGCCAGAATGATAGCATAGCAGTAGGGCTTCTGCCAAATGGCTGACCCAGGCTGGACTTCGGTTTGATCTCTGGCATACCATATGGTTCCCTGAGCCAGGAGCAATTTCTGAGTGCATAGCCAGGAGTAACCCCTGAGCATCACCGGGTGTGCCCCCCCACAAAAAGTGGATTCCTTTTTATTCCCCCTCCCAATTTATGTCCCTTCCCAGCTGGATTATTACCATTTTCTATTTACAGTGCCCCCTCAGTGAGCACACGCACGCGCGCGCACATACACACACACACACACACACACACACACACACACACACGAGCAAACCATTGAATGATGCTTCTATCAATAATGAGGGTGCTCCCCATATAACAATTTGGTGGGCAGTAGACTGTACCACCTAATTGCATTATCATACTCCCAACTCTCATTGCATGACAACAAAGGTAGTAAAAGACTCATTGCTTATAAGATATTTCCATCCTTTCAATTTTTCAAAACATACCCCCATAATTAGATGATGTATCACTGTATATTCTGTAAATAGCTTTCCTGCTCTTCATACCAAGATTTTTCTTAAACACGAAACTTCCCTATTGGAAATGATTTTTAAAAAAGTGATTCCCTGTAGTCTCAGTTTTAACAGTATTTTCTTGTTGTGCACATAGCTGAGACCAAATTCTTTGGAAGGAATTGCTTTTGAGGTTTACTTAAGCAATTATGGAAAAGAAACAGATTAAAACATTTTAATTTGGTTGCCCCAGTTACAACACACCAGAAGAATCTTTCCTAAATTCTAAGTTTCCCTGTGTATTTTGATGCCATACTTCAGTTTTTAGCTATGTTGGCTATTGTCTCCTGAAAGAGAGCTAGTCATCTGAGGTCTGATACAAAAATATGGGAAGGACACAGAAGCCCATTCTTCAGTTGATTACATTAATTTAAGTATTGTTTGTTTAAAATTATGAAACTGGATTTTAAAGAAAAAAGAGATCTCTTTAATCACTTTGATAATCAAAGGTAGGATTTTTCTGATGCAGATCTAAACAAACAAAACCAAATATTCAACTATGTTTCTGCTGTACTGGTATGAAAGACAAATGTATGCACCCTAATTTGATCTCTCTACACCCCAACCATCCTAACCTGGGATCTACTCGTCACAGTAGACAAGGAAGCCTTGGAAATGTGGCTGATCTCCATGAAGAGATGAGTTGTATCAAACACACTGCAGATTTTGAAACTGTGCTCCAAAAAGGAAATGTAACTGGTTCTCTATTACTGTTGGTGCTTACAGGGTTTCAATTCACTGGATTAAGAAATATATAATACTGAAATTAATTCTACTTATTTTCCCTTTGGTCTTTAACTAACAGAAAACTAAAAAAGGTGCATGTGGCCTGCATTTGTTTTCACAATATTTCTTCTTGAGGCTTGGAGCTCAGTGTGCCCCTCTCTCTGCCCCCACTCACCCCTCTCAAATGACATATTGTGGCCATTTAATAAACATTCCTGAGGGCAGGTGCCACTGAAGAGGACTCACTGTGAGCCTTATCATCTAAGAATGTGCTCTCTCTCTCTCAGGGATTTTTTATGGAGGAGAGGTGAGGGATTTGTCCATGATAACGGCAAAGAACTGCCCTCAAGCTTCTTACTTATTTTCCAACTTATCTGCAGACTATCTGGCAAGGTATTATCAGAAGTCATGCAAGAGCTGTTTCTCTAACTCTCCCGTGACAGTCACACAGGTTGGCTTGTGCAACAAACTTATCCTGGTGGCATAGAGCACCCTCCCTGGGGCAGTAAGAGGGTCCATCCCATAGGGAGTTCTGGGCTCTTCAAATCAGTCTACAGTGGCGGTTACTCAGGACTGCTGTCAGCTCTACCAGTGCCAGGGAGCCTGGAGCCCCATCCATCCTAGGAGAGCTGTGAGGGGAAAGAGGAAGTCAGCAAGCCTGGGCGTGGAGAGGTATTTCCATGTCTTCTCCCATGGCATACAGTGCATGCCTTGAATCAGGAGAGCAAAGGCCAAATGATGGAAGAGGTCAACCAGAGAAGGAATGGCAGGCAAAGCTCAGGTTTTCTATTGAACTAAGACTACCAACTTAATCTTTTTTGTTCCCTCCCTCCAGCTTCTAAAAATGTTTATATATATATATATATATATATATATATATATATATATATATATATATATATATATATATATATATATATATATAAAAGGAACAGTAGATTTATTTTTGGTAGATTATCTGTGCAGGTTTTTTTTTTGGGGGGGGTGTTGAATATAGACCCAGAAAGTATGCAAACTATGGTGTAACAATTCATCTTCCCTAGAAGACTAGTTTCAGGCTGAAGAGAATACAGGAAATGAAGCACTGGCCTGTGTGCTGCCCACCTTGGTTCAAGCACTCAGCACCACATCGGCCCCACTCCCGCAGCCCAGCACTGCCTGGGGTCTCCTCTGAGTACAAGGGTAGAAAATGTTCCTGAGTCTCATCAGGAATGACTCCCCCAAAATCCTGCATAAACATAAAATACTACAGTCTCTGCTCTTGCCTCTGATCTGAAATATGAATTCAATCTTCTCAGTATTGTCACTGAGTATCAAACCTGTCAAATTAGAGACCATAACAGATATAGTCTTAATTCTCAAAGTAAAAGATTAAATGTTGGGGCTGGAGTGATAATGCAGCAGTAGGGCATTTGCCTTGGACGCGGCTGATCCATGACAACCTAGGTTCGATCTCTGGTGTCCTACATGGTCTCCTGTGTCTGCCAGGAGCGATTTCTGAGCACATAGCCAGGAGTAACCCTTGAGGGTCACTGGGTGTGGCCCAAAAACAAAAAAATGTTAATAAAAGATTTTTTAAAATGCTTGCTCACACTCTCTAAAACTCTACAAATTGCCTGTGAATAAAACAACTAATTGTATACTGAGGAGGGTGTAAACTTAAAAGCAACAACAAGAAAAATGCATCCTGGTATATCACTTACTCAGTTTGCTAAATATAGTTGACATCCCTCATCCTTCAGAGAACATTTCCCCCTGGAATCCAGCTAATATAAATAAAAGGGAGAACCAGGCCCCCTCCATGAAGATTACATCATTCTTCCTTATTAGGAAAACTTCTTTTACTCTAAACAGGGTCTAATTCTCAATGAACAGCTCTGGGTGAAAACTGTTCTGATAAAAAAAAAAAAGGCTGTTATATATAGGGAGACATGTGAATATTATAGGGGCCCATTTTAATTACTGAATAATGGAATTTTCTAAATAGTAATAATATTGTTACGAGAAACATTTACAAAAGCATATAAAATTTTTTTCATCGACAAAACTTTTATTCTGGGGGCCAGAATGGCAACAGAGTGGTCAGGATGCTTACTTTGCATGCAGCTGACCCAAATTCAATCCCCACATCCCATATAATCTTACTTGGTGCCAGAAGTGATTCCTAAGTGCAAGCGAGGAATAATCCCTGAGGATAGCTGAGTGTAGTCCCCAGAAAACAAATAAATAAACAAAAGAAACACACATAAGACATTTATTCTGGTAGAAGCAGCAGAAATTAAATAATACATCAGCATTATGAACCATATGGGATGCTGGGATTTGAACCACCATCTGTCCTGGATCTCTTTCATGCAAGGCAAATACCCTGCCACTGTTTTATCTCTCCACCCATATTTACTAGATAATTCTGAGCTATTTCAGCTCTGAAATGTCACTGTTCAGCTATCCTTTTATCTGCAGGGCAACTGTTTCAAGATTAGAACATATTAAACCCTATATAACCTATATTTTTTTCTTCCATACATGGTATACCTGTTGTAGAGTTTCATTTATAAATTAGGCATTAACAAGAACTGGGTCCAAGAGACAGTCAAAGAGTGAAAGTGCATGCTTGGGATAGTGGAGAAAGTGCAGACTCTGGCTTGACCCCTGGAACTGCTTTGTTCCCTAAGTAGTGCTGGGAGTGACATTGAGCAGAGTTGGGAGCATACCCTAAAGTACTGTTAGGTTGCCCATCCCTCCCATTAAAAAAAAGACAAAGTCATTAGTAAGTACTAACAATAATATAGAACAAATAGTTCCATGTTATTGATTCCATTGAATTATAACAAAAATAACATGAACATGGTCTCCCACTCTCCAAGGTCTTATTGTATATCAAATTTTTGGACTGCAGTTTGTAGATTAGACACCACAGAAAGAAAAACTGGAAATGTAGGGATATTGCTATATTAATATAGTATCAGGCAATGGAAGTAAAAATAAATAAACCAAAATGTATCAAGCTAGAAAGCATTTGCAGTGCAAAAGGAAACCATACATATAATAAAGACAACGTACAAAATGGGAGAAAATATTTGCAAATCATAGACCTGATAATGAGTTAATATCCAAAATATAAAAAGAACTCAGAACTCTCATAAAATAAAAAGTAAATAAAATAGGCAGAGAACCCACATAGACATTTTTCCAGAGAAGACGTACAATCAACAGGCACATGAAAAGGTACTCAACATCACTAAATCATTAAGGAAATATAAATCAAAACACAAAAAGTTAACACTTCACACTAGTTAGGAAAGCTTTCATCAAAAAAGACAAGAAATAAATGCTGTGAGGATGTGGAGAAAAGGAGCCCTGAAGCACTGTGAAAGGGAAAGCAAATTGGTGTGGTATCTCCAGAAAAATGTTAGACTTGCTAAAAAAAAAAAAAAATGAAAAGACAACCATATGAGCTAGCAATTTCACTTCCAATGAAAAAGAAATAATTTTTTTGAAATGATCTATTGCACACAAACTCATGCTCATTATAAATCACTGTTTATAATAATAATGGAAACAATGTAAAATGCACAATGAAAGTTGAGTAGATAAAGAAATTGTGGCTAATACAGTAATGCACCACTTCCCAGAATGCTCTGAGAAGTGGTCCGAAGAATTCTGTCTGTGAGCAAACATTATGGGCAGTAATTCTCAACTTATTTAAACCAATAGATCAGAGGAAATAATAAAAAGTTTGTAAATCACCAAGATACGAGTAAGAAATATTATTTTTAATAAAATATTTACTTGTCAATATATACAGTAGCACCATTGACCAATCCAGTGCATTGTGTGCTGAGCAACAATAATGTTTTTGCAGACAAGCAGGAACTTTACGTAGAAAGTTGAAAACCATGGTCACAGAGCAAGCTTATACAAATCTCAAGGTTGAATCTACCTCATACCTAATCTTTAATAAGGACCACTATTATATATGTGGGCATCATAAAATAATCAAAGTGGAATGCTCTTAGCCACAAAAAAAGCATATTCTGCTATTTGTGATAACATAGATGACCTTGAGGAAATTATCATGTGACTCAAGTCAGAGAAAGAACAGTATCATATGATTTCTGTCATCTGTAAATCTGAAAACAAATAAACAAACCAAAAATCAAAACTCAAACCCAAAATTCTTAGAAAATGAAAGATTTCAGATGTAAAATCTTTTGTAGAAGACTATAACTAACCAGAATAAGACCTTCAGACAACAAGCAAATTGGCAGATGTTTTGTTTGAGGCGGGGGAATTGGGGCCACACCCAGTTGTGGTCAGCGCTTATTCCTGGCTCTAAATTCAAGGATCAATTCTGACAAATATGGGAGACCATATTGGGTGCTGGGATTGAATTTGGGTTGGCAGCATGCAAGCAAAATACTTTACCCTTTGTACTATCTTTTCAGCCCCCAGCAAATTCATAGTTTCGTGAAAAAAAAAATGGTGTATGGTAATACTATTAAAATATTTTGTCAGAGACACATAATGTAAAGAGAGACCGATTTTAAAAATTAGCAAAGTGTGTATCACTGGGTACTGGAGATCACAAGAGTACAAGGGAGAAGAATGCTTTTGCTAAAAATAAAACCACTATCTAAAGTCTAGCTTAAAATATACCTAGCAGTTGGGCATTAGGAACCCAATTTGCTGAACTTAGAGAATTCCATTGCAACAACAATCCTACATCGCAAAAACAGTCCTACATACACTGTAAAGTTTAGTTTAAATTATGTCAGTAGTATTCTCATTCTCTTTGGGAATCCTATTACTAGGTATTAGAAACTCTGGGGTAGGGGAGAAGAGGATCTTTTTTATTTATTTATTTATTTTTGGCTTCTGTTTTTATTTTTTATTTATTTATTTTTTTGGTCACACCCGGCAGCACTCAGAGGCTACTCCTGGCTCTATGCTTAGAAATTGCCCCCGGCAGGCTTGGAGGACCATATGGGATGCTGGGATTCAAAGCACCGTCCTTCTGCATGCAAGGCCAACGCCTTACCTCCATGCTATCTCTCCGGCCCCAATGACTTCTGTTTTTAGATCACATACTACAATGCTTAGGGATCACTCCTAAGTGAACAGGGAACCATATGGGGTGCTGGGCATCAAATCTGAATCAGCCACATCGAAGGCAAGCGCTCTAACCACTGTGCTATCACTCCAGCCCAAAGAAGAGGAACTTTAAATAAAAAGGTGAACCTTGAGGCCGGAGAGATAGCATGGAGGTAAGGCGTTTGCTTTTCATGCAGGAGGTCATCGGTTCGAATCTCCGTCCCATATGGTCCCCGTGCCTGCCAGGAGCAATTTCTGAGCCTGGAGCCAGGAATAACCCCTGAGCACTGCCGGGTGTGACCCAAAAACCACACACACACACACACAAACACACACACACACAAATAATAATAAGGTAAACCTTGGGGCTGGTGAGGTGGCGCTAGAGTTAAGTTGTCTGCCCTGCAAGCGCTAGCCAAGGAAGGACCACGGTTTCATCCCCTGGCGTCCCATATGGTCCCCCCAAGCCAGGGGCAATTTCTGAGCACTTAGCCAGGAGTACTCCTGAGCATCAAACGGGTGTGGCCCCACCCAAAAAAAGGTAAACCACAGTCCAACTAGATTTACCATGGACTCAGTTGTGCCTATTCCAGAAGGACACAACCACAGGTCCACAAGTAACTGGGGTACTTCCATCCCAACCCAGAGACTGTACCCTACACTGTCATTATAGAAACGGAGAAAACACATCTGCTGAAAATGAGCTTTAGTGGAAAAAATTCAGCTGGCATTCCCTTTTCCTCTTGGTTGTCTTTCTAAAATAGTCCCCTTATGTAAGTTCCTAACTATATATAGTCGAACTCTGGAGCTGTGATTTGACCTGTGTGGAGACAACAGACTCAACCCTGGGGCAGCCATACTTGAGGGACCCACACTCCTCCCCATTCCTGTGCTTCTGTCTCCTTCCTACTCTTGAGTTCTCCACCTATGAGATTTGCAATAAAGCTCATTTCTGACATAAATCATTGGGGGTGAGGTGTGCCTGTGCAACCTTAAAGAACAACTGGTAATGTTTCTGGCTAACTCAAAAGGGTATGTTTCTCTCTCACATGGATCATGACCAAGATGCTTACAGAAGTTCTGGAATTTGGATCTAAGATCCAGCCCCGAGACATTCTCCCATGCCTCACAGATATAAGATGACTACTTGCTTATTCTCTTTCTTCCAGAAAGATCCACATCTGTCTCCCTGTCCAGAGAATCCTTCAAAGGTTAGTCTCACAGTTCATGAATAAATTGACAGTGATTAGAAGAGTGAGGAACAGAAAGATTAAATTGTCTGAGATCACTAGCCAGTAGTAACTTGAGAGATTATAAATAATATTTGATATATATTCTTTGTATATAATTTCCAGTATATAAAATATACAACTTCATGCATAATATATAACATACATAACTTTACATATAAAATATATAACATATAAGAAAATTTCACGTAGCTTGTCACATATATATTATATAAACACTCGTGTTATATATAAAAAAACCTAATACATTTTACATAACTTTTCAAATGTTTTATATACATACATATACTCTCCCTGGTAGCTACAAAGTTTGCTGTTGTTGTACTTTGTACTTTGGTTTTTTTAGCCTAGTCAGAGGGCTGCTAAGGAGACTCAGTGAGACTAGAGGTCGGTGCAGAGAATGTTGTCATGCTTTTCTCCTCCACAGTAAATCACCCCACCACTTGAACTGATCCCCAGTTAACTTCAGAACTCCAGGCTTCACTGAGGCTGTCCTCCACCTTTCTTCCTATATCTAACTAAATCCCACCACTTCCAGCCTTCCTCTGGCCAAGAAATTTCCCACAGGTGTTCTCTTGAGGCAGTCCAAGGTTTTTCTATTCTACTTAGCTAATCTCTTCACTATCTTACTTGTTTGAGCCAAGAGCGTCCACTGGCTCTGGGGATTGAGTGTGAATCCTTCCCACTGACAACCCCCTCCCCCTCCTTGCCTCCTTTTCATTGGCTGATTTCTGGATACCTCTACTCCCTCCTTCTGTGTCCCCTTCAGTAGTCAGCTCACATGCTGCTTCCTGGGGAAAGGCCCTTCCTCATCCTCAGGATCAAGCCCTTCAGTTTCCTGCCCTCAGTCCAGGGCACATTCCTTCAGCAAACTGACTTTTATCTGCTTTGATAGTTCCACCTACCAGCCCTAGGGGGCCTCTTCTAACTTGACTCCAGTGAAAACTAGGGGCAGCCTGAGGACCCAGAAGCCAGCTCATTGTGTCAGGATATACACATATGCAAATGTGTGTGTGTGTGTGTGTGTGTGTGTGTGTTTTGCTGGTGGTATGTCTCTGGATGGTGGTATGGTACTCTAGATATCATTCTGGTCAGCCTCAAAAAATAACTGGTGGGCCCAGAGCAATAGCACAGTGGTAGGGCATTTGCCTTGCACGCAGCTGCCCTGGATGGACCTGGGTTTGATCCTCAGCATCCCATATGGTCCCCCTAGCCAGGTGTGATTTCTGAGCACATAGCCAGGACTAACCCCTGAGCATCACTGGGTGTAGCGCCCCCCCCCAAATACCAACCAACCAACCAACCAACCAAAAGCCATCAATTAAGCTGTATAAAAGAAAAGGCTGTTCTAAGCACCTTCTGATGCTCGGGGCTCAGTCCCTCACATGCAACCTCTCTCCTTCTGCCTCTTGTTTAGAAGTCAACTTTTCTCCCTTCATACCCAATGTGGTTTTCTCTGTTTTATACAACCTCCACCCCAAATCATAGAAACTGATTTCATTAACCCTACCGAGAAAACTTTTAATTTAGAGGCCTTTTAACAGTTTCCCAGAGAATGAATGACCAATATTACCAAATATAACAGGGTCAGAAGAAGAGGCTGTTTCGGCTCAGTCTATCTATACATTATACTGTGCATCACATATGAATATTTAAGTAATATTTTAAATACAGCATCTACATTTCAACTACACTTGGGAAATATTGGAGGAAATTTGGAGAAATGGTTGCCACTTAAGTCCCCTAAATGCACAAACTAGCATAAATGTAATTATCATGAATCAAGGAAAAATTTAATGCCCCCACAAAATTACCAACACTTCAAGTTTAAAGGGCAGCTACAATCTCATAGGTAAATAACAATGAGAGATTATCCATTATTTTTCATTCTGTCTTGGAATGCATGAGATTTTACTATCTGTGTGTGACAGGCTCAGATCTAAGAATGATCTGGACTGATACCACACTAGTTCTCATGAAGTTTTGGGGAGCCAGAAGGTACTGTATGAATCACAACAGAAGTCATAGAACTGAATTAACTACATGGAGTAAGAATGATCCATAATCCATAATCATTATACAACTAAGTGTGCATCTGTGCAGCATTGCTTGAATTCCTAGTTGCATGGTTTGGATGGAAGTTGGCTATGCTATGCTAAGTTGGTTATGCTACACCAGACGGCAGCTCCAGCATTCCTGCCTTATTACTACTATACATCTAACTTACTCCTGAGGACAGACCATGTCCTTATCAATCTCACTGTTGAGCTCTTGCTTGGTTCTAGTGAGAGATCTGATGCCAGATTCACAGGACCTGGCTTCTTAGACACTCTTCCCTTCATAGCAAGTCATTTCTAGAAGACCTTACACATTTCCCTGGACCTTACACATTTTCCCAAAACTCTGTTGAATGAATTCTACGTTTAGTCCTCTGTGCTGCTATCTGAAATTTGAATGAATGCAACTCATGTGCCTATTCAATGCCGGGATAAAGGAATCTTAATGTTTGATTTTTCAAACATTACGTAGCACTGGGGAGTTTTGATTCACCACCTATGGTCCCTGAGAACCTGAGTCTATCCTGAGGTACCTATGTCTTTTAACAGGAACTGGGTTGGGATCTGCAGGAAAAGTCTCAGTACAATGTAAAGAGACTTTCCTCTGAGTAAATACAGTTTTATCCCGTTCCTTTCTTCTGTTTACTCTTGTAAGTCACATCTATTTTGGGGTGCATGAGAGAAAGACATATGGCAATGTCTTTGTGGAGAAACCTCTAATGTGGAGAAAATGTAGTGGTGTGAAAGGGAAACTAGAGACACACAGTGTGGAGGGGAGCAGAGGATGAGCCTGAGTTCAGACAGGGAAAGAGAACCTGTGGCCTTGTCAGCCTCTGAGAGAGGCTCTGTCTCAGGGATGATGCTGCTTCACTTATTCATCCATTCTTAACTAGCTGCCCTGTCTGAGGTGGAGAGACAGTTAGGGTCTGCAGACTCCAGACTAAGCAGGAACAGGGCATGCCTATTCTGTACACCACTTGTCAACTTCTGAGCTAGACCCAGGAAAGCATATTCAAATTACCTAATTATAAATTTTACCTCTAGGAGTTATAAAAGTTATGAAAGGAGACTGGCTTGCCCAACAGTGGACTGGGTTCTCTGGTATTTTAAACTGGTTTGGAATGCAAAGCATTGTGATCATTTATAGAACCTACATAAGAAAGTTTAATAGGTAGGCTTAGACGTCCCATAATAAAAACCATTGTACAGGGTTTTGTTTCTTTTTTTTTAATTTAAGGGTGGGGAGGGCTGAGGGAGTTGATACTCAATGGTGCTCAGGGCTTATTCCTGACTGCATTCAGGGATCCCTCCTGGTGGGCTCAAGTACTGGGGATGGAACTCAAGTCAGCCACATGCAAGCCAAGCACGTCACCTGTCATTCTATCTCTCCAGTCTCTCATTTTACAGCAAGGGCAATGTTTTCTCCTTACCTTTGCTGGGAAATGGGTGTATTAGAGGGAATATTGGGTTTCTTCAGGAAGCTACACTGGAGAAGGAAGGTCCCTGGGGAAGAAAGTCTGTACCTACCAAACCATGGCCACACTCAGGTTTTAGTCCAGGGTCCTCAAACATTTTAAACAGTGGGCCATTTCACTGTCCTTCAGGTCATTGGAGGGCTTAACTATAGTTAAAAAAGAAACTATGAACAAATTCCTATGCATACTGTACATATCTTATTTTGAATAAAAAAATAACGGGAACAAATGCAATATTTAAAATGAAGAACAAGTAAAGTTAAATCAACCAACTTACAAATATTTCTATGGAAACTATGGGCCTACTTTTGGCAAGCTCAAAACAAATTTGAGGACCTCTACCTGAGACTGAGAGGAGAAGTAGAGAGACAGAGAGAAGAAGGGAAGTCGAGGAGAATTGAAGAGTACAATGCGCATCCCACATATGTGCCCTGTGGCCTGGGCATCTGACATATGTGCCCGGTGGCCTGGGAGGAGTCAGCTGCTAAGCAGGACAGGCAGAGGCAGCAAAAAACATCTAGTAGGTTAGATAAATGTCCTCAGTGGGTCACAAGCCATAGTATGAGGACCCCTGTTTTAGCCTATCATGGGAAGTAAAGTAACTTTCCAAGCTCTTTCATCTGGACTTGGACAGTTTTTATTTCTTTGAATTCCTCGTGTAGTGAGGATATAAGAACAAGGATTTAGGGGCCAGAGAGATAGCATGGAGGTTAGGGCATTTGCCTTGCATGCAGAAGGATGGTGGTTTGAATTCCGGCATCCCATATGTTCCCCCGAGCCTGCCAGGAGCGATTTCTGAGCGTAGAGCCAGGAGTAACCCCTGAGCGCCGTCGGGTGTGATCCAAAATCCAAAAAAAAAAAAAAAAAATAGAACAAGGATTTAGGAACTGTATAGCTTTTAAAAATCATATAGATTTAACACGAGGAAATGTTCACTGTAAATGCACAGGAGTCATGATATAATAGGAATTTTGTATTCATGATACCAAATCCCTAAAATTCACTTTAAAGTAACATAATGAATAAATATCCCCAGGATCTTTCTGTCCACAGGGGAAATGAGGGAATGGAGTTGACCTTGTGCATCCTTTCTTGGAAAAGGTACAGGGGGTTTAGTCAGCCACTTGTGGCCTCTCACTGTCTTGTCCTTTAAATCAGAGATTAAAATTCAAATTAATGAGATTTCATATAAAGTTTAAGTCAAGACAAGAATGTAAGTGCATGGCTGTGAAATTTTGCCTTTCCTATAGATAATATATGAGCATGAGTTTGGATAAATCACTTCCATAGTCCCAGAACCCACTAGACAACTTAACTCGACTTTAAATAGCATCAGTGCCCTTTGGGGCTGTCAATGAATGTATTGTTACTACAAAAATTTTCATGTGCCTTCTAAATACAAACTTAACTGTCTTTCTTTTTTTTTTTTTTTTTCTTTCTCCTTTGAGACTAAGTTGCCTAGGGTCTTATAGAAATCTCAGAGTTTATAGAACCAAGCAAATTGGATTTGGCTTCTCAAGCAGCAAACAATAACAAAACATCCCACATGTTAGCGATAGCCCCCCCCCCCCCCAAGCCCAGTATTCTAATAAAACTTTGCACAATTGGCATGGAAAGATCTGGAGGCCATTACAGCTCTATTCTCCCAGCCGCTTATCTCTTCCTCTGATGTTATCAGTTGCCAAGGGAAGATAAAGACAAAAGACAAAGCCTATACAGTCAGAATGTGAATGTGAATAGGTTCAAGAATGTTGAAATGCACTAACTTAAAGTTCAGTTGATCAGGGCTTTCAGGCTGAAGATGGAATCAGCATATTCTACCTTCAGGAAAAAAGAAACTTCTCAAAGTCTGCCCAGAGAGAGGTAAAAAGACTTCCCTTCATTTTTACTGAGGATAATTAATCCTCATCAAACCTGTTAGCTCTACAAAATTTGTGGAGAAAGAATCTCTCTACAGTAATAAAAGCTCCATGCAGAGTTTAACACTACAAAGCTCAGAAGTGAAATATTTTGAAAGCTGAATTTGCTCATTACTTTGCAAGAGATTGTGATTCTGGATAATAATTCAGTGGATCTATATTGACTTACTGCACTAATACTGATTCTTCCCATATGTTGAATGTGCTTGCATTTTTAAATTATTTCACTATTTTGTCTGCATTCTTTTGTTTTTTGGGCCATACCCCAAAAAACTCAAGACTAACTCCTTAGCTCTGGCTCGGTGTTCAGGGATTACTCCTGTCAGTGCTTTGGGGGACCCTATGTACAGGGCAAAC
The DNA here is from genome assembly GCF_024139225.1 of Suncus etruscus. Lineage (NCBI taxonomy): Eukaryota > Metazoa > Chordata > Mammalia > Eulipotyphla > Soricidae > Suncus > Suncus etruscus. The sequence goes on from NC_064851.1 coordinate 118,887,663, forward strand.
ACCTTTTCCACTGGACTATCTCTCTAGAATCTGTGCTTGAATGTCATTCAATAATGTCATTATTTTATTTAATTTCTGAGAAAAAGGATAGAAAAGGGAAGAGGGGAGACAAGAAGAGGAAAGAAAAGGTAAAGAAGGAGATGGAAAAGGTTCAAAGAGTGCTCCCAACACCCAGGCGACTCAGCAACAGTCTGCATGCAAGGCAGATCACTCCACATTTAATGATATGCTGAAACTAGATAATGCTCCACCTCAGCCTGACATCGATGAAAGAAATGCACAGAATACAGAGTCTTTAAATATAAGAGTCTGATACCAACAATAGCTAACATGTGAAAAAGTTTCACCAGGACCTTGAGAATGACTGGAGTTGGATAGACTGGTATGCCTGGAACCCAGAGTCTGTCTTATGCCAATAAACTTCTGGGGTGAGGCCTTTTTGTAATCAGGTCAAGGATTTTTTTTTTCCATTTCCTCCATTTTTCTGGACCTATGCAAACATTGGCGATTGCCACTATCACACCTTTACTATATTTTTTACTCATCCTTTAAGGAAAAATTACAACCTACTGAACTTAAAAACAAATCACTGTAGTAGAATGCCTGTCTCGAATACAGGCAGGGAATGGGAAAGGAGGAGTGGGTAATGTTGCACTGGTGAAGGGGGGTGTTCTGGTTATGACTGTAACCCAAATATGATCATGTTACTTAAATAAAAAATAAATTAAAAAAAAAGAAAAGAAAAGGTTCCATCTACAATTAAACTCAAATAGTACAGCTCTTTGCTGTTGAAGAAGAGCAGTGAGTAAAGCCTCTTGCTAACAACCCTGGTTTCTATACCTTAATGATATGTATACTGAATCTCTACAACTTATGTTTCTTAAAGACTATTGAGAAGAATCCCTAGGACAAGAAAATAGCTGCCAAGAATAACCATATTTGCAAGAATAACTCCTGGGTTTATAGCAAAGGGGTTTCCCTTTAGCTTGATTGATGCCATTTTTTTGTTGCCAAGGGTGGTGATGGTGATGGGGGAGACATAAGCTTACACAGTTAGGGCTCACTCTTCAGTCACTTGGCTCCTCTGGGCTCAGTTTCTCACAAGTGAACCAAACAGCCGCATCTAAATTCTGAGTAACTTCTGTTATAAAGAAGTAAAAAGAAATAACTCCAAGTAACACTGACAAGGAAAGAGGTTATCAGGATGCTCATTAAGCTCTATTGCTAATTAGCTGCTTCTTAATATTTATGGAATTTAGTTTCTCTAGATATCTATATGCTAAACAGAATCAATCTTCACTGAGAGAAATTCAAGTATGCAAAGTACTAAGAATAGAAAGAAAATATTCGCCCATCTTTACACTATTTGCTTCCCAATGAGAGCCACTGTTGACACTTTAGAGTTATTTTTCATTATCAAAACCTTCATTACACAAATATAAATACATATAACACTAACCTATAGTTTTGGGGCTTTTTTGTTTGCTCATTAGCATATGCATTTTACCCTTTAATTTTCAACAACCTCACACAGGCAGCCTTACATATTAGCACACAAAACCCTATTTCATGCTTTCACGGGATCTCCCTGAATTCCACAGTAGCATTTGGTCACTATAATGACAAAGGTCTCTGTAAATAACCCCAGCATAGAAATAAAGACCCTTGCACAAAAGATTTAGTTGCTTTGGGTTTTCTGTGAGAAAATTTTCTAGAAATAATTGGGTCAAAGGGTGTGTGAATTTTACATACTCAGTGTCTACAGTGAAGAGCTCACAGATCTTATCCTAATAAGAAACAGAAGAATCAATGATCTTCTTCCAAATGACATGAACTCCTTTTTTTTCAGTTTGATTGTATTGGGGTCCCACTTAGCAGTGCTATTCCTGGATTTGTGCACAAGGATTGCTCCTGGTGGTACTCAGGGGACCATATAGAATGATGGCGATTGAAATGCCTTGAACCCTGTAATACACATGAAAGTCTTCATGCAGTTCAATGAAGATTTTATGGCCTTGGAACTTGGCACCTGCAATCCTTTTAGTTATATTACAAATCCCATTTGCAAAATTATTTGGAGAATGGGTATTAAGCATACACAGACATGCTCAGGGGACTACTCCTGTCTGCTCAGGTACCTCACCTGGCACTGCTGGCAAAGAATACATACATATGTGGTGTTATGATTGAACAGGGCTGGTAGCATGCAAGGCATGTGTGTTAACTGCTCTGCTACATATAACTCCCTGGTCATTAGAGAATACATTTTCTGCCACTAGTTCTTTAGTGTGTATTAAAACTCGGTTTCCTTTGCATATTAGTTACCAAATCAAACCTTTTCCTGTTTCTTGGTAATAGTGCTAGTGTTAGGTGAAAAAGCAGCTTCTAAAAATTGGCAAGAAGTGAGTGTCTGGCATCATCACTTTCAAATCTCATTTATGTAAAAGGATAATATTTCTCGGCAGCAGTAGTTTCACACCTGGGCCACAGAAATTTCTAGAAGGCTTAAAGAAAAGATGCTTATTGGGCCCCACCTTCAGAGATTCTTATCCTAGGATAGTGTGTCCAAGAATTTAAATTTCGAGTAACTTCCCACATTAGTGCTAAAGTGAGGACCATACCTTTAGAACCACTTTTCCTCAAAAATGCTATTTACTTATTGAGCACAAACTTGCAATTAGAAGACCACATTTTACTCTGGGTCCACTATAATTTACATGAGTTTGAATGATGAACAGTCACCTTAATTACTGTACTAAATCTTTTAGTTCTACCTCACTACCATGACTCAGAGGCTCTTTAACAAACCTCTCTCAGAGCAAGCTCTAAAATTTCATATGGATTGCTCCTGAGAGTAACTGCTTATGTACTATATGTATACTCCCTTATATAATTAGATTCAAACATTTATATTGTTGTAAAACTATTTCTCAAAAGCAAACTGCTGAACATTTTTTCTATTGCTTTATACAATATACCTTATTGAGTATCAATATCCATGCCTTATATGTTGCTTATAAATTTAAATTTTTAACAGTAATTTTCTAGGTATCTGCAGGTACACAGAAACACCTATATCAGTTACTCAAGTTAATAGGCAAACATAAGAAAATGGATGATATATCAACTTGCATGTTCATCTTGTATGTATGTATGTAAAGAGCACTTCAGTGTATTTTCTGATCAGGATCTTCTAAGAATGAAAACATGGGGTTGGAGAGATAGAAGAGCAGGCAAGGCATTTGCCTTGAACATAGCTAACTTGGGTTCAATCTCCCACCCGTTCCTGAGCACAGAGTCAGTTGTAAGTCCTGAGCACTGCTGGGCATGGCCCCCCACAAAAGGACGTAAACCATAAAGTGCATTGTTGATGGCCAGTTGAACAGAGGTACAAGTCAGTCTTGACATACAATGACAGACCAGTGAGAAGGGAGAGTTACTATTTTTTTTTAATTTTTGTTTTGGGGCCACACCTGGCAATTTCTGGCTCTCCATACAGGAACCATTCCTGATGGTGCTCATTGAACTATATGGGATTCCTGGCATTGATTCCAAACCCAGATTGGCTGGGTTTAGCTATGCAAGCATCCCACCTGCCGTAGTAGCTCCTAGCTCCTAGAAACTATTTTTAAAGGAGCACTAGCAATATCTTTCATTTTACATTGTTACACTGTTAAATTTAAGACCTTTCACTAGTCAGTGATAATATGCTTGCTTTTTACAAGATGAAGTCATACTAATATAAGTTGAATTCATGTTGCACATGATAATTTAAAGAAGAGGAACAAAACAAAATGATTTTAGAACACTTTGCTCTCTCAAACTCTAAGAAGTCTCATTCAATCAGCCACTTTTATTTTCTTTTTGGCTTTACTCCTTGCTCTGACTTCAGAGATCACTCATGAGGGTTCAGGGGACCAAATATGCTGGGAATCAAACCCAGGGCAGTCATGTGCAAGGAATTCGAGATTTTTGAGAATTCTGAGAGGGCTATTAAGTAGATGGTAATGAAGACAGACAAAAAGAACTACACAGGACAGGCTGTTTGCAAGTCTTGTTACTTAATTTTCAATATGAAATAGCATTCATATTTAAAACCATGGCTCAACTACTCACCACTAGCCAAGATTTTGGTAACAATCTCTCTTCTTTAAAAAGTGGTCGATTTTCAGACTCTTTTAAATTTATAACCACCTGTCTTCTGAGTAATCAAAACATGTTATTGATCAAAGGTGTTTTTGTAAGAAGTGTGAGTAAGTAGGTCTTAAAATTCCTTTTTAGAGCATCTTAAAAGATTTCTTGTTAGCGAGTGAGAAAATATTTTGACCAGTTTGTGAATGTGTCCTTTCACAGAAAATACTATTGGCAAGTTCTTCACATTACTTTGGGGGTGGAAGCAGGGCCTCTCACTTCACTTCTGGCAAAGCCTTTCTCCCTTCCTCCCTCCGTCTGAACCTTGTCCCCTCTCTCCTCTGACCATGCAGCTCAGCTCCCTTTTTACACAGCTCCAAACTTTATCAAACCTCTCAGTTTTCAGAACTGAGTTTCTCTTCTGAAGCTTCCCTTGTGTCCCTAGGAGAGATGATGGCCCTTTTCTCTGGAGACTTTGCATCTATAGCTTCAACAGTCCTACTTTATCGTCATTCTTCTGCAGCTAGACTCTCCTCTCGCTCACCTAAGTAGGTCCCAGGGCTGGGCCCAGAAGCCACTGTGGAAGTAGTTGCTGAGTAAAGCAATGATTTTGAATTTGTTTGGTGATCTTTCAAAGAAATGTTCGATTTTCAAGCATGCCATAGTGAGACAGTAACTTTCAATAATTAGAACTCATCATTTATTGATTAGGATGTTTTCAGGAAAGATGTGAAACAGGAAGCTGTAGTTTGGTTTTTGGTTGTACAAATTCACCTTATATTACTGTAATAAATCTTAAATAAAGGGGCCAGAAAGAGAGAGCACAGAGGGTAAGGGACTTTTGCTTTATGTGTGGTTGACCTGGTTTGATCCCTGACATGGTCTATGGTCTCTAGGCACTACCAGGAGATATCCCTGAGCACAAAGTCAGGAGTAAGCCCTATGTATTGCTGGGTGTGTGGCCCAACTTCCTTCTCCCAAACAACAACAACCCTTAGGTAAAGTTAGAATTTTTTGGATTAAGAAAGCCCATAGAATTCACACTTTATGTTGTTTTCTAAAGTGACATTGAAATTTAGAACAAAAAAAGCTTAGCTCTGTTGCACTCAACCTCTGGTAAATGTTTTACCTTTTCCAGGCTTGTGGTCTTTTTGTTTTGTTTTGGCGCCACACTTACCATTGCTCAGGACTTACTCCTGGCTCTGCACTCAGGAAATACTTGTTACAGGGGACCATATGAGATTGAACCCAAGTTGCGTGCAATTCAAGGCCTTACTGTACTGTATCATTCTAGCCCCAAGGCTTGTGTTCTTTCTGGCAAAAGGATACATTTTTTTCCTTTATAAGGGCAACAATGATTTCTCAATCTGCAGTAATAATACAACATGCATATAAGAACACTTATAAGGATCAGCAGTATCATTAAATTTTTATTGACAAAATGAATAAAGCAATTCATTTGCTGTATATATAAAGATCAAGCAGATACAATCCTTATTTCCAGACATACTTCATATTTTTATCGTGATTGTTCATTTGTGTAGGCTACACCTGGCTCAGGGCTTACTCCTGGTTCTGTTTTCAGTACTCAGGGACTATATGAGATGCTGGGACTCGAACCCACATTGACCACATGAAAGACAAATGATCTTCCCACTGTACTCTGACCCCATGACTGTTAATTTTGAAAAGTGATCTAATCATTGTTCACTGGAGGGCTTGTTGTGTAAAACAAAGTAAAGCCCAAAGTTCTATGATTTGACAGCTTTACTTTCCTAATGAAAAATGCATACTATAAAAGCCTCATTTTAGTTACACTTATTTTATAATTTCTTGTGGTACTGGAGATCTCATATGCAAAAGCAAGTGCTCTACTAGTGAGCTATACCCTGGGCTCAAGAGCTACACTTTTAATGGATGAGGACACATAGCCATATTTTCCTTTTTTCCATTGGCTAAAATGCAAGCGTTTTGCATTTTTTCTTGAAAATTCTTGGTAGATGTGCTGTAAAACTGCAAGTTTTCTTGAGGCAACATGAGAGGCACCCAAGCTTGGGCAAGGTGTGGTAAATTTGGCAGGGAAGTTGCATTTCCCTAACATTGTTTCCAGACCAGGAAATGTCTCAGGTGGCTTGGTCTGGGGAAGCAGCTGCCAGTTTATTCGGGCATGGGCTTGCTGGCCCTGGATGACATCATCAACCCTAATTCTTTACCCTGCTTGCCCCACAGATGCCTCTGCCTTCAATTAGGCTTCATTTTAGCTGGATACTTCCCATGATCCCCACCGGGGCTGTCTCCAAAATCCTAATATGGAAGGCTTCTAATTCATGGCATGCACCGCCTTGACTATTAAAATAGCAAAAGCATTTACTAATGTGCACTTCAAAACCACCATATAATAGGTGACTTTCTGCTCACAGCATCACTATGACCTAGAATAATGGGCTGTAATGATGAACCGGAACATTATGTCAACTGAATTCTCATAATACACAAGTACCACATTAAATTTGTTTATCTCAAGATCTGAGGTCACTGAGGAGCAATTGTAAACGTTAAATGCCCTTCTTTTTTTTTTTTTTTTGGTTTTTGGGCCACACCCAGCGGTGCTCAGGGGTTACTCCTGGCTGTCTGCTCAGAAATAGCTCCTGGCAGGCACGGGGGACCATATGGGACACCAGGATTTGAACCAACCACCTTTGGCCCTGGATCGGCTGCTTGCAAGGCAAACACCGCTGTGCTATCTCTCCGGGTCCTAAATGCCCTTCTTTAACCTGGTTACCTTTTCTCTAATTTGAGCTAAAGACAGATGGTAAACTCTGAAAAGGTGGAAACAAAGATTTTTGCAAGCTAAATGTTTTCCTTTGGCCACCCTCAATATCCCAAATTATAGACTATTAGGAGGGAAATATCTCATAAAATATAAATTAGAACACAAAGTTTCAAAAGGGGATCTAGAGAGATGACTCTAAAGGTCGGATGAAATATATAAATTGTATGCAGTAGCCCAAGTTTGGCCATTGGTACTCCAGGATCCCAGAGAAGCATGCCAGTAATACCTCTAAGTATCGGCAGGTATGAACCAAAATATTAAAAGGAAGTAAACATCCCAATACACTTGCATGAAATACTTGCATTTATGTATGGGTTCACAAATGGCAAATTTTGCTGAATTTAGGATGGCTTTCTGGCAAAACCACAGCAGGGGTGCTTAGAAGTTGAAAGTTGGACAACATGGACAACACAATATTATTTCTCTGGTTTTTGTGTGTTGTAATCTAAACAAAATGACACAATTGTTTAACCATCTCTACTACCATTTTGGAGTTGGGATAATAGGTCCTTGGGATTTTGTGAAGATTTTATTTCTTTTTTGTTTTGTTTTGGTTTGGTTTTGGGGTCACACCCGGCAGCACTCAGGGGTTACTCCTGGCTCTACACTCAGAATCACTCCTGGCAGGCTCGGGGGACCATATGGCATGTGGGGATTCGAATCACTGTCCTTCCACATGCAAGGCAAACGCCTTACCTCCATGCTATCTCTCCAGCCCCGCAAATTTTATTTCTAACAGTTTTACTGATTACTCAGAGGCTTCTAATATGAATTAGAATCTGACACTTAGTGTCTTTCTACTTCACCAAGATTCCTTGTATGGGAATTACCTCCCCTAAACTTTTATCAACTTTGAAAGTGTTTTAACCAAATCCTCCATGAGAGTGTGACGGCAACACGAAGAAAAGATAGGCAGATAGAGGGTGAGATGAAATATCTTTGATTTTGTATGTGCCTCCATACATGGCACAGAGATATTAAGGCTGAGAAGGGTGTTTAAGCTGATCTTCTCTTATCTCTCTACTGGCTGCAGTCAGCCTGAGCTGTAATATGCAGCTCATCAAAAGATAGACTCAAAGGAATTACAGCCATTTCCTCAGCTAGTTCAGAAAAATCAAAGAAGGCTGCAGAAAATGACAGGCCAGCAAGTCATTGACACAATTCTCAGATATACTATATCATTAACTCAAGAAATCTACAGCAAGATACACATTTCTGGGTGGCCCAGCAAATGCCAGGTGTATGTATGTTAACATTGCCAAAAAATGGGGCCAGCAAGGTGGCGCTAGAGGTAAGGTAGGTCTGCCTTGCAAGCGCTAGCCAAGGAAGGTCCGTGGTTCGATCCCCCAGCGTCCCATAAGGTACCCCCAAGCCAGGGGCAATTTCTGAGCGCTTAGCCAGGAGTAACCCATGAGCATCAAACGGGTGTGGCCCGAAAAACAAAACAAAACAAAAAAACATTGCCAAACAATGACCCATAGGTTCAAACAGTTCCTGTGATGTTATAATTAACCTTTACTATGACCACTGAGAGCGGGAATACCATCCGCGATCCTTCCTTGGCTAGCACTGGCAAGGCAGACACCTTACCTCTAGAGCCACCTCACCGGCCCCAGAATTTTCTTGATTCACAATTTTAGCTAAATAATAGAGTTTGGGAAGTTGTCATACCTAATGCTTAGGGATCACTCCTATGACATTGGCTCTATGCAAGACTTACTTGCTATTCTATCTTTCCAAATCAAAATCATGAATGTTACAGAAGGGCTACTATTCTTGAAAACCAGACCTAAAGGCTAGTGCAGAATGGCTGAGTGCTTTTATAAGAGAAACTGTTCCCAAGATAGAACAGATCATCACATGTTTTAAGATTTTCATTCTTCATCTTCATTAGTTTTTCATATGATGGAATATCTACCATGTAACTATTACACTGTGAGAGCTACATAATGACTTTGGGCACAATAAACCAATAATTGTTTAACTACATATGATACTGAACCATTCATTTTCAATGTAATGTTAAAATATAAGTATCTCTTGCTATCAAAAGAGTGTTCCAAAGAAGCCTTTCTTAAGTCAAAATGGTATCAAATGAAGAAGCAATTATCATTCACTTACATAGAAAAAATTTTAATGTTGCCAGACCAGCCCCCCCCCAACATATACAAATAACCTGCCAAATTATCCAACTGTTGTCTAAGACTTGAAATAAAACTAACACATTATAAAAGAAGAATTGATATAAATACACAACCTGCATATAGTAGTTTCTGGGGAAAGAATTGAGTTGGGCTCAGGGTGCCACTGACTTTAGAACAGCTGCTGCAAAATCAATGCTGAGTGTGATTTTCCTCTTTTCCTCTTGTCATAAAAGTGAAAATTGCCTTTGGGTTTCTATTCATTAGCAAAATGAGGTCAGTCTTTTGTAAAAGCGAAGCAGTTTAGCTCTGACTTTCCCAAACTGGGGAATACCTGTGTATTAAAGATTTAAGTAGAATACTAGTTTATACAACCTGAAACAATTGGGGCCATATTCAATCTAAGTGTCCTTCTCTTTAATTTTTAGATTTGTATTTGGCTAAATAAGGAGACAAGATTAAAATGATAGAGTTAAGGAGGAAGTAAGTAAATAGTAAGCTAAGTTTTAAGCAGAGTTAGGGAAGCCACAATGAGCCTGCCTGGAATGATCACAGTCACCCCTAGACACAGACACTGCAGTCACATAAGGTTGGGAACACACCGATGGAGCCTTAACACCACAGTTGCTGCTTCCACTGCTGCTAGCCCAAGGCAAGTGGCCTGGCTACAGAAAGTGACTCATCCAATTCCTTTCATAACCCAACCAGATTATTCCACTGAATTACTTGCCCAAGTAAACTGGTGTTCAGGATTTTAAACATTTAATATTTACTTTGTCAGGGGTCTCTTATGGCACCAGCGCTATAGTAAAGTGGATAATGCACTTGATTTGCATTCAACCCAAATTTGATCCCCCACATTCCACATGGTCCCCCATCACCAGTAGGAGTAATTCTTGATCATAGAGGCAGAAGTAACCTCTGATCATCACTGGGTATGGTCCCAAAACAATCAAACAAACAAACAAGAAAGTGTCTTTTCTGGACTTGTTACCTGTATTCTCAGTTGGTCTAGCTAGAATTGTCATATGTGCTTAAACTTTTGAAAAATATAGCAGTGGTCCTTAATATCCATATTATCTTCCATTTCAAAGGAGGATGCTTGGTGTTCTAAACAAACCAAACCACTCAATTTAAATCAAGAAATACAAATACTATATTCAATGGGTGAACTGTCTCAGAAAGGCAAGACTCCTTTAGTATTTAAGATCAGTGGCATAGGAGTTAAGTTGTCTGCTCAATGCAGCTCTTTGACTGAATATAGCAAAGTTCTTGGCATTTTTAAATGAATGAGCACTTGGCCTCATAAATAGCATCAGAGTTCACACCTCTCAGCCTGATATGATTATGATGAACCTATATATATCTGCAAATATAAAATAATTTCCAAGTGAGTTGTAAGGTACTAGTGCCCATTTGTATTCAGAAGCAAGGAAGTTGCTCTGAGTAGAGAAAAGTCTAGTAGCTTCACAGACCTGGTTGTTTCACTGAGCATCTCCCACTCTCTGAATGGTGTGTATGTTTTCAAACTGGCAATTCCTGCTGGCAGTGTGTGAAGGAGGGCAAGGAATGTCTACTCTTGGACAACTGCCACTAGCTCTAGACAATTTCTCTGCTTTTTAAAATGACATGCAAATTCTAATGAACCCCATTCTCTCTTACAAACCAAAGTTTCCTGGGGAGAGGTGAAGTTCAATTTCTTATCTACTGTCCCTGGGTATCTTGTCATCACTGTGTGGACAGATTTAATCTGCTGTGTGAAGAGTGTGTGCTTGAACATTCTGTTACCTAACACAACAAGATGATGTGTGAGGAGGGTATGAAGTGCATCTGGACTCAAGTTGACTCTTTGTAGGTGCCTAAAATAGATTTTTAAAAATTGATGTCACCTTCATACAAATATTAGCTAGTTAGGAAGAGAAGTAGAAAATGAGGCTGTTACTAAGGAAAATCATACATTTATTTTTTTGAACCGATGCATTTGTGATTTTACCTCACTATTCTTTCCTTGGGTAGATTTTGACTAGAGTTTGGTCCAGTCAAAGTTTGGCCAACATTTGACCTTTAATACTGAAGAGTCAAAATTTCTCATTTTCAGCTTTCTTTGAGGACAAAGTCATCTTCCTTCAAGAATTTATTACCAACCTGTTGTGGTAAGACTTTATGATTCCAATCTTTTTCCAAATCTTAAGTATCATATTCCTCCAATTGGGATGTCAAACCCAACTTGCCTTTCCCACTGAGTTGCTTTTCCTCTTGCCTTTTTATTTTTAATGGTACCTGGCAGAAATCTAGGAGTAACCCCCCTCGTATGCTCCCCTTGAACCCTTCACATCGCAATAACACCAGATATCTTCAAGTCTTTCTTCTCTAATCAGCCCTTGAACGCAATTGATTTCCATCCTTGTTAACTTCCTCAGTTTACATTACTTCTTTCTATTTGTCACTTTATTTTAACCCAGCCCAACTGGCTCACTGTTTCCCAGCTGAAGACCATAGGGTGCCCAAGCAACATGCCAACCAGCCAGGAATGATGAGACAGAAGCCCATTTCTTTGTTGCCCTCACTCAAGGCAAAATCTGGTAGGCATGGGGGAGCACTGCAGAAGGGCACAAAAGAGCTTTACAATAGACTTCTTTCAGCACCTAACACTCACTCAATCTTAGCATCAGAAGATGATGAACTTAGTGAAGTAAATGAACAATGGAATAAGCTGATTTGCAAAGGTGCTTTGAGAACATCAGAGCATTTCAGAAGAGAAAGCAAGAACTGTGATAATTGGGATAAAAACATCTAAAAGGAAATTCTGGACAAGTGGATGAGAGTAGTTACAAACACTAGCCACATACCTGTTCCTTACAGGACTAGTGTTCAAGTCAGTGTCAATACAGGACAGTAAACCAGGCCTCAGGAACAGAACATGATTAGAGAATCCAGACCTCAATCTGGATAGATACAGGAGGGTTGCCCAGTTGAATATGGGCCTCTTCTCTCCTTAGAGACTCACTGAGAAACTAGAAATGGGCAGCAATAGGGACCCTGTTCCCATTGCCTTCCTGTCTCTTCCTGCATCCCACTTTGGGTGAAAACCACAGTCCCTTTCCAGAAAACAGAAGAACCATCTCGTTGTAATGCCAACATTATGCCTTTTGCCTGTGCACCACATCCGGCCTTTGCAGGGATGTCCCTCCAGCAACTGTCCCCATCATGCCTGACCTTTGCAGAGACCAGGCTGAGCCCTTCACCTATTGTTCTTGGATACCTGCCCAGTCCTCACTGGAGTATTTACAGTAACTGTTGAAGATGGCACATAGTCAAACATTTGCTGTTACAAAACTAAATGGTGTGCTGCTAGATACAAAACGGCACAGATTCTGGACACTGGAGCAGGCATATGGTCATTCTTCTGACCTCTGTGAATCGTTACCCCTCCCCAGTGCTCCTACCTTCTCCTCCAGCAGAAGGAAGGGATCTTTGAGTTAACTGGGTTTTTGCCTTTTGGGGCATTACTCCTGGTGGTGCTCAGGGTTTACTCCTGCCTCTGTGCTCAGGAATCATTCATGATAGGGCTCATCTGATGCTTGTGAATTGAATTGGCAAGAGCATGGCCAGTGTTTTAACCTCTGTTTTCGTGATTGTTTTTTGTCCCTAGCTCTCTGAAGATCAAACTTTTCAGATACATCATTTCTTTGTTCCCAGAGTCCAGCTAGTACTCAGGGCCCAGACTTGCTCAGAAACAGATGAATTAGTGAGGCCCCAGCTTTGCTGCTTTGGACTCTGTGACTCCAGATAAGTGACTGATCCATTGCAAATGCCACTGTCATCATTGTTAAGGGCTGGGGACTTCAGTTCTATGGAACTAAAATGAGAACTCAGTGGCAAAGTGTGAGGAACAGTTTTGCATATTTTCTAGTACAAAGTAATTGCTCAACGGCATTATCAAACAGTTATATAGAAAGTGATAAATATCCAAGGTTATCTTTAACTATTCTGGCCCCAACAGACCAGGAATGTAATATAAAGGGCAATAGACAAACTTTCCTTAAATAATTAAGTATTCCATTTAAAACCTAGTTCTAGGGCCAAAGACTTTGTTCGATACCTTTTATATCTTTATATCTGAGCACTGATGCTCTGAGTACTCTGAGCACTGTAAGGAGCAAAGGCAGGAGTAAATCCTGAGCAATGCAGGGTGTGGATCCTAGACCCCAAACAAAAAATCAAATCTCAGGGGTTGAAGAAATAGGTCAGTGCTTTATACAGATGAAGTCCTGGATTTGAGATCTGGCATGTACATAATTGCACACAGACACAACTTTAGGAATAGACATCCTACTAAGTAGAGCTGATGCCTCCTTCTAGTAACATAGTAAAAACTCTCATATATTGGACTAGATGCCTGCTATACAGAAGCTCCAGATTTGATTCTCAGCACCTGTGATCTCTAGGGGTGACCCATGTGGCCCTCAGCACTGATGGGCTCAAACAACAGAGTACCAAGAGATGTTCCAGATCCCCCAGGCCAATGCTTGGGAGACCTTCCCCAAAATATGTACGTTTAATAAGGAAATAATGTTAAAGAACCAACAGCTTATATCGACTGGCTTTACCAAAATAGATCCCCTAGCTGTTTTCACAGGGAATATTACTTGTACCCCATCTCTCATGTATCTCTCCCTTTGCTTTTGCCTTTGTTGTAATTCAATGACTGCACCCTCCCCATAGCTCTAAAGTTCCAGGGTGGGGTATCTGTTAACATAAGGGGAGTAAGGAAGGAAATGTGTCTCTGTGTACCTTTATTTTTCCCTTCAGGGTTTAAATAAAAAAAAAAGAGAAGGTGTGGTCCTTTTGCCATTATTGCTAAGATTGAAAACCTTACAAAAAATTAAGTCAGAACTTTGAATATATTTTCCCACAAAAATTATGTTTTATATATAGTGGCTTGGTTCTATGGTTCTATTAATAACGCAGGATACTCTAGCAATGATTTCTGGGATGTTTCGGGAAGTTCATGTGTTAACATGGCTTCAATTTTTTAAAATACATCAAAAGCGCCCAGGAACCAATTTTCAAATTTACATTTAGATTAGGATTTGTTAAAAAAAAAAAAAAAGATCCAAATTAAAACAAATGGAAATCAATGTTATTTGTCAGTAAATTCCAAAATAGTCCCGAAAGCATCACCACTGTCAGAAAGACTAAGTCTGAGCTTCAAAGGTTTATATCTGGGAGACCTTAATTTCTCCTGGGAAGGAAATCCTGCATCCAATTCTGTAGCACCCAGCAATGTGGGGGCGCACCCTGTAGAGTGTCATGAGCAGCCAGCATGGGAAAGAATGCATTTTCCCCAGGGCAGCTAGTTAGCAAATGTTAGTAATCTCTGCTCCTCTGCTCTGCTTCCACATCTGCCTGTTCCCTAAGTTCGATGCTTCTTCGTCTGACTCTATTTTTAACACTTCCATATGGAAAAAAGTCCAAGGTTTTGCCCCTAGAAACCAGAAAATGGTTACTTGCTCATTTCTTCTGGGGGACACACCTTGCCTGCAAATGGCAGCTTCTCCTTCTGAGGAAATCTTTTTTCCATCAAATCAGCCTTTATACCATCCAAAAGTTCCCGCCACACTAAAAATCAGCATCCCTGCAGTTGGTGAGGCTTTGGCAGCTGGGCTAAAGGGCATTTGGTAGAGACTCAGAAGGGATATTAACTAACCACCCCACATTTCAGGGCATTTCCTTGTAGTCATTATCCAAAATATACAAATAAGAGAGGCTCCCCGCAAGGGAAAGGTTAATGTTGCCCATTATGGTTAACCTTAAAGCACAGACCAGTTAGGCAGTTAAGATTTACTGGCAGAAGGAAAACTGTGCTTTCCTAGGGTTGAGGTCAAGGCAGGGCCTGCTACTAGCTTCAAAATGGCCCTTTTTCTCTCCCGAGCCACATAGATTTTCCTTCTCTTTCACCTCCATCCTTTTCCTCGAAGAATGCGTTACTGCCTTCTGTTCGCGAAACAGGCTAGAATTTTCTCATCTATCAAAAAAAGTCTAATACTTTTTCTTTTGAAAACTCTCAAACAGATCTTTCCTGAAAACCATCTCTTGAATTAACATAGAAAGGACTGCCCAGCGTAAAAGAATCCAGCTGGCAGAATTAGGAGGAATGGAGAGACTGTTTCATCACTCTGATCTGAGACCAAAGTGTTTCCTTCCTTAAAACTTGCTTTGAAATCTGGTAGTTTGGGCTGGGGCAATAGTACACCAGGTAGGTTGCTTGCCTTGCATGCAGTTGACACTGGTTTCATCCCTGGCACTGCATATG
Source organism: Suncus etruscus (assembly GCF_024139225.1). Classification (NCBI taxonomy): domain Eukaryota; kingdom Metazoa; phylum Chordata; class Mammalia; order Eulipotyphla; family Soricidae; genus Suncus; species Suncus etruscus. The sequence goes on from NC_064851.1 coordinate 118,903,084, forward strand.
ATTCTCTGAGCCCTGCCAGGAATGATCCCTAAGTACTGCTGGGTGTGGCCCCCAAGCCAAAAATAAAAGTAAACTAAAAATCAACCAAATACTAGTGCCCACGAGAATCTCGGGGAAGCGCAGAAGGGCAAGGATTAATAGGACTCTATGCGGAGTCAACCAAGTCTGTGTCTCAACTGAGAGGGCACATAGGTAAGCCACGGGAAATACCTGCTGCCAGAGCGTTATTTTCAACCATCTTCCCATCACCTTCACACATACCATCAACAACACAGTGGCACACAGCCCATAGGTGGTTGACATGCTCTATGACTCACAGAAAATATCCTAATTATTATTAACAGATGTGGGGGCACTGGACAACTCGTCCTAGTCCTGATTCTAAAGATGAAAATCTGATAAACACCAAAGAGTTGAAAGACCTGTTGATCATTTCGCCTGCGGATTGAGAGCATCAGAAGCAACCCCATGTCTCTGGACCATTAGCTGGCAATTTCCCCTTAGACAAGAGTATTTATTGATAAGTTTTCACAGGAACCTTCAGAACTCAAACCAAGAGAAAGCCCTCTAAGGCAGAAACTGCAGCTTCCAAAGTGGGCAAGACCACAGCTCAGCTCTGAGGATGTGGGAAGAGGAAGAGTAGTGATGGGTGAGGGCAGTTTCTCAGACGCAGGTCGCCCTAAACAACACGCATTCTTTCTTTCATGCTCATCAACTTGCGTCTGTTGTCTGTATCTGCTTTTCACCTGCAAGGGCTTTGTGACTGCAGCTAGGAGCCGCCACTAGCTTGCGGCTCCAGGAGACTAAGGGTTCATGAAAGTTGGCAGTCCACCCTCTGTGGGGTTCTGCTGCAAGAACCAGACCTCACTGTGATTTCTGCACGGGGGTGGGTGGGTGGGGGGATCCCCATTGAAAGCCCCGCTGTCTCGCCACAGCGCCCCCTTAAGGCCTCTAACAGAGGAGGAAAAATTCCGAGGCTCTCTCACTCTAGGTTCAAGTGACCAAACTGTGCACTTCAGACACATCAACGTTGGGAGGATGGCGCACCCCCACCCCAAGTTAAATAAAACACAACCAACGGGAAATCTACAGTCCGGGGGTAGGACCAAGAGGTCCCCCTTCCTCAAGGCTAGCTTGAAATCCTGGAACCCGGTTTTGGAACACACAAGCGCCCAGAAAGGGGCCTGCAGTGTCTACAGGGTCTTCCCCCACCGCCCTGTTGCAGCGGGACCTCCAGCTCCGGCTGCAGCCACGTCCCCAGATCTCCCCCTGCGCCCCTAACAAAGAGGTCCGGGAGTGGGGTGTCAGGCATTAAGAAGCACGCCTGGGAGTCAAGCCCCCTGCTTACCAGCATTGCACCCCACCTAGCTTGAGATGTCCCCCCTACTGAAGCCCCCAAACTTTCTTTGCCTGGAGCCAAAGTGGGATGAACTCTGCTCAAGAAAGGAGGGTGGCTGGAGAGGAGAGGAGCGAAGGCAAAAAAAAAATCCCAGCCGGCATCTTGGGGGCTGAAAGGACCCCCCGCTTCCCAGCCCCCAGCCCCCTCTGCAGCCAAGGAATGAGGTCATGGCAACCCCCGCCCCCAATAGATGTCAGGAGGCCTCCTCCAGTCCAGGTCCGAACCCCCAGGACAGAGTCGGACGGAGCCCAAAGAAAAGTGGGCAGCGAGGGAGCGAAGCTCATCTCCATGCAATTCAAAAGATGCCAAAAACCCCGCTTTGCACAATATCTTTTCCCCCTAGAAGATGCAAAAACTCCGGTGGAGCTTGGGAAACTGCGGGTTCGGATCAGATACAAGTGGGCAACTCGGGGGTGCAGCCGAGGAGCAGCGGGGGGCCGGTGCGGAGAAGTTCCCAGGAACCAACCAGCCGCCCGGCTCCCCCCACCCCTACCAAGCAGCCCCTCGTCTTGAAAAAGCCCCCCAATATCCCCGCAGCGGGCTGGCCCGCACCCTCCACCCTCCACGCGGGTTCTCATTCAATCAAACCTTGCTGCCGGCCCCGGGAACACATGCCCCTGTGCCTACCTGGGGTCTCCGGGCCGCGCCCCCCACCACTGCCAGTGCGATCCCCGAAGCGAGCCTGGAGGCGGCGGGGTGCACGCAGGCTGCGACGCCGGGCAGGTACGGGCTTTATACCGCGCCGCGCCGGGCTGTGACTCAGTGAATCTCCGAGCCGCCGAGCCTGCCCGCCTTCAAAATAAGAGCCCGGCTCCCGCGGGCGGCTGGAGGAGCCCAGGGAGGGGGCGTGGCTCCAGCCTCCAGCCAGCCGGACCCCCAGGTTAGCCAACCCACCCCCTGCTTTCGGGTCCCGAGTCCCAATCCTGGAGCCCACCCAGCGGTGAGGACCGCACTGGAACAACAAATCCTATAGGTTTATCAAGAAAGAATCCCCAACCCCCCCCCACAACTCCTTCCCTCCCCAGCCCCAGGTCAGAGGAGAGGTTGGTGGGTCACTGCTCAGGAGGGTTTGTCCCCCCCAGATCGGGCTGTCGCTTTTCCACCTTTCCAGAGTGAAAAGAAGCTGCAAGGACTGGGTCTCCATCCCAGGCAGGCTGTCCCATGGGGAAGGAATGAAAGCTCCCGCAGGAAGGGAGGCCCCCTAAGGAATGGGACTGCTAGCTGAAGGTGGGTGGGGGAATCCAGCAGCCCTTAGGCTGCTCCCTTATAACTGGGGTGCTGGCCATTTAGGGTACCTGCAGCCTTTAAAAGGAAAGGCACAGAGAACTGGGTGCGGTGCTCTTGTCTTTGTAAAGGAAGAAAAAGGATAATTCCCTGATGGCCCTCATTTTTTTTTTTTTTTTATCAGTGAGCCTTTAGGGCCAGAAAAGCAATAGGTTGGAACTGAACAACATTTTAGGAAGTGATTTCTCTCCCGTGCTCACCATTTAGCATAAGCCCCTAGACTAGAGCACCTGAAACACTTCTTTTAACCTAATTACCCAGGAATTTCTACAGAACCATTATAATAGAGAAAATGGACCCATTCATCCAGAATTAATTTCGGATGTAAAATTTCTGACTTACCCTGGGCTTAGTCCTAAATCCAGATCAGCAACCTTTCCTTTCACGGACTCAGTTAAGGACATCCCTGGCTCCAATCATAATCCCTTCTCCGCTGGGTTTGCATAGTTATCAGTTATTTCTGTTCTGTTTTTCCTGGGAGGGTGCCCGCTCCTTGAACCTTGGGACTACATCTCTTTTGTACACAGTAAACTGTCAATAATGCGAGTGCTAATACCTAGCATTTACTGTGCAGCATTTTTGTTTCAGGCCCTTACTATAAAATGATCACCAACTAAATGCCAGTAATTACTATATTTGTAAGGGTCAGTGGGCCACTTGTTTAAGGGGTCCCCATAGTAATTATCTCCCTCCATTATTAATATTGAACAGGCAAGTTTCTAGGTCAAGGGTCATATGCAGATACTCTCTACTAATCCCTCTCTGAAATATCTGCAAAAATATTCCAACATTACACCAAATATGAATGTCTTCCTGTAATTTGGTCCTCCGAATCATTAACTCCTTTGAGTTTACCCTTCTGGTGTTTGAGTGTATTTAACACATTTGAAATTCAAGGGAATAGCCAAGCAGATAGGACATTGGGCAAGGCATTTGTCTTGTATGCTGTTGACATGGGTTCAATCCATGTACCCAAGTACTGCCCGAAGTTATCTCTAAACACAGAGCCAAGAGTAAGTCCAGAGCACTGCTGGGCATGGACCCAAATTAAAGCATAGATTTGATCATTTGTAGGTAGTTTTG